>NW_015628289.1:257013-286975 GCF_001515625.1 Sinocyclocheilus rhinocerous
TTTTTTACCAACGGAGGCACGAGAGCTCAGCTCTCCCCCGGCCTCCCCCTCCCCTTCTCTATCACCTAGCTGTTGTAATTACATCAGCAGATTCGGCACATTCGCGATAGAAAAGCGGCGCTTTCACGTTATGGTATTACAACTGTGAAATTACAAACAAAAAATGGTCACATTCTGAGACATGAACTGAAATGAATTGTGAATTTTATTAACATTAAATCGTCCTCCTCCCATTTTCACCTCAAAATTATGGGGAAGCTGTGCCTCCCCCGACGAGCCGCCACTGCCTATTTATACATTCTTCAGTAATACCTATTTGGAGATCATACTGCAATCCAACTATAAGAATCAGTAAAAGCTGAAAATGAAGGCTTTCAAATAAAATGTAACGTTAGGCCTGTATTAACAATTACATCTATAATCATTACTGAGTTGTCTTCTGAATGGTCTTATTATGAAGCACCCTTACACAAAAGTATTTTAATTCATTACAATATAGGTTACATCAAGGCTATTTTTTACATTGGAAGATTAATAACGTAGTTGTCGTTTGTACTGTGCCATTAATTTCTTGTGGACGATATTGTTGAGACAAAACGGGTAATTTGTGTTTCGTCTCGTGTTATATAACGTTTCAGAGGTAAAATGTGGGGTTTGTACTTTTTATGTCTGGTTAATGTGGATGTCTTAAGTAAAAACGCGTCATGTGTACCTTTTCACTCCTGTTCCAGCCGTGTTTCTTCCTATTCTAAAGCTAAATGTGTGTCTAGCAGCGCCTGAGAGAAATTCGCGCCCTTCAGTCAACCAGCTCGCGCGGTCTCCAGGGTAACGGTGCGTTTGGCAACCACTGTAAACAACGCGTCCTGCCACACTGAGCGAACAAAACAGCTAACGTCATGGCTTTCTGCAACACCGAGTATTTCGACCAGATTGGGAATATTCAGAAGAGCATGCACGAACGGTAAGAGCACAGTGCACTTTTTTGCTTTCAGTTTAGACACACTAGATGATGTATTGTCTCGAATAAAGATTAGGAAATTTAAGTGGGCCTTGAATGAGGCAGCGCAGTAGATTTCAGCTCTCACCGAAATGTAGCTTTCAAACTCCGTTAGCACGAGAGCGATAACCAATGGGAGTGCGCTGAGCGATTCGTTATAGCTTTTAAAATAACAAATACTTTATTAATAATCTTTGTGCGGTAGTGAGATCAATTAGTATGTCATATGTTTACTCATCTGTCTTTTTTCAGAATTAAATAAGTTCGAAAATTAACTTGGCCTTCACAGATTATTGTATTTAGTATATCACAATATTTGTTCGCTCTCTTTTTTGTGAGAAAAAGTTATACTTAAAGGTGAATGCCGTATTATAAAGTTAGTATGTGTGTTAACCTCCCTGGTTTAACTTGTTTAAACTATTTATTTAATAAGATCTATTTAAGCTATATATTTAATAAGAATTGTTTAAATACTACACATGAACTCTGAAAGCTGCAGGTGTATTAAGATTTATTTATTTATTTTTTATTTTTTCTCTGTATTTAGTGAGAGGAGGAGACATGAACTGGAAGAAAAATTGTTTGACTACTTAAGATCAGAGGAAAGATTGTAAGTATGAAAACATTATTTCGAACCTTACAAAAAGATATTAATAGTACATATCTTATCAAGAAACCTAAATAATAAATATATTATAATTTATCTTATCCTACACCAGTATTCACATAGAACCCATTAAAATAAAATCATGTATATATTTAGACAAAAATGCTGATATCTTGATGAATGTGTTTTGATGTGCATTGCTTCATACAGCACAGTTTTCAGGGCAGAAAGAAATACTTATCTTCTTTCACTACGGTATTATATTTATTGTGCTTTCATTTTTTTACTTTGAGTAATTATCTGTCTTTTTTTTTTCCTTTTATACATATTTTTTATTATTGTATTGAGTCTGTATTTTAGTGACACACACAACTTTTGATGCTACTTTAGTTTATTTACTGTATCACAGATATAATAAGGCATTCTCCAGTAAAAATGTTTATTTTTAGGACAAATAAGTAAACTAGTATACACACTCATTGATGATTTGGTGATACTTACTGTGTCATCTGTTTCTTTTTAAGTGCTTGAGAACAGTATGATGGCTCAATTAAATGCTTTTATAAAAATAAAGAATTTTGATATGAGGCCATGATGGTCAAGGGTGTGTGAGAATTTAGTAGATCAGCATTTATCATTCATTTTAAAATTTCAGCCATCGTTATCCATTTTCGCCCTTTGCTAGTTACAAAACTCCATCCATTAGTACTACTGTAAAGTGGCCCTTGACACATATGCAGTGTTTTAGTGTGTCTTGTACTATGCACAGTGACGAGCAATTAGTTATACTAATAAGCTAGCATTAACCTATTTATAGTAATGTTTGACCTATTTGTAACGGGTCTCTATATTTATTTCCATAAATACAAATTCAGTGCAGCCTTTTCTAAAAAAAGAGAGAGAGAGAGAGAGAAGCAAAGCTGTCCATTTCATGTCTGTCTCCTGCTCACAGGACTAAGTTGAAGTGTGCCAAGATGCGCTGCTATTACAAGGAGCTGCGCGAGAGAGAGCAGCAAGCAAAGACACGCAACCTTGAGCTTCTTGGAAATGTGGAGAACTTGGCATCAAAAATGAAAGAATTCTCCATTGATTGTAGCAGGCTACTTCAAAAGAGGGTAACAACCTTGGGCAACTTCATCTGTCCCAATATTCATCATATGCGCTTCTTAAAACAGTATTGTTGTACATATTTCGCAGTTTTTATCATTGAATATTTACGTTTGATTTGGTTTAGACCAAATACATCAAATCAAACTGTCACTTTGGCAGCCCAGCCTGTGTTTTGGTTGTCATTTTATTTTGCGTTATTCTCATGTCAAAACACATGTTTGTGTTGTTCTGATCATAGACGTGAAATGAAATGTGAAGTCTTGTGTGTTATACTTGCCATGACATGCAGTGACCCAAATGACAGCTGCTCAGTACCAAAAATGTTAGTGTGTAGACTGAATATTTGTTTTGTATTTTCAAAAACTTTTGAGATTCTTTGGAGGCACTGATTTTTTTTTTCTCCAGACATATATTCTGAGCCTCAATTAGACCATTGCCATAATCCTGTAATTGTCTGTCTAATTGTCTTCCAGTGTTTAAACATTCGCACTTATTGTTGTATGGGAACAATCATAAACACTCCAGCACTCATTTATCACTGCACACAAATGAGAAAAAGAAAACAACAGCTCTGTCAGATTGTCACTTAAAACTGAACAGTGCTCCACAGCTTAATATCAAATTAGACAAATTGTTTAATTACACCACCACAAATTAATCGCCCTGTATTCAGATATTGAAGTGCCTCTGAATTTCTCTTTTTGTGAAAAGAACCCGTTTTCCTACTTTTTGTGTGTTTGTTATATTTTTTGTTGCTGCAATGGTTGCTTTGAATTACAGTTGGAAGAGATACCTGCTAATCTAACTGCCAGTCAAGGAATATCACTTTGATTTTTATTACACTAAATTGATCCTTATTACTTAATTGCTCAAATTCACACCATGACCTCAACACATCACGCTCAAGTCTAAAACACTCTTTCTCTTTCCCTCGCTGATGTTTTTTTCTTCTCCACCCAGATATTAACAGTGCTAAGATTTGTCTGCTTGTAGCTGTGTTATCACGTCTAAATGGGTGAAAATGGTTTGTTACTCTGGTCCCTTTTGGGAGTGCAGATATTGTCTTACGAGAATGAAGTGGGAGGTTGGAGGTAATCCCAGTGCCCTCATCTCTGCCGTTGGTTAACTCGCCAAACTGATTAAGAGCCTTTGGCAGGCACTATTTAGGGCACTCACAATGGAATACACACACTGATTAGTGCTACGTTTAGGGGCATAAACATATTTTTCTCTTCCATTGCTTTGTTTGTAATATTTAATGAAAAAAGGAGGTTATGGATTTGAGTAAATTGTAATTTCCTGTGTACTTGCACTGTAAAAAATGACCGTGAATTTAACGGTAAAAGACTGTAAAAATGCTACAGTTAAATGGTTAACGGTTAACGGTAAATTCCCCTACTACATGCGGTGAAAAACTGTATTGGACATTACATGTATTGGACATTCATTTTACGGTAGTATTCCGTTTGTCTCATAACTGAGGTCACTGCAGAGGTTTTTGTTTGTTTGTTTTAAGAACTAGGGCAAACTGTAAGTTCTATAAGAAAATATCTTAGTCGTTTACATTGTTGAAAATGATCTATGTTAGTAATGATTTGACTTGAATTCATTTCAGTTGGAGTACAATAATCATATTACCAGACTGAAGAAAGACCGGAAGAAAATGGGGAGCAGGGGGGAATCAGAGGCAGACGAGGTAAGAGAAAATTATCATGTCATCTATGGAAATTACAGTTCAGTAGGGAATTTACAAAGCTATCTGTGTGCCTTTGATAAAACTGCAGTGCTGTGATGGGATCCAATGGAAGTGTGTCGTTTTTTTCAAAAGAAGAGAGTTGAGAGTTGTAGAGAAAAATACCACAACCATTATTCAGCTCAGCCTCCCTCTTCAGGAGACACTTTTGACAGTTTATATGGGGTATCAGTGTTCAAAGGCCACAATTAATTTATAATCAAAAGCAAATTGGAAAGTGCTTGAAGTAATTACTGTTTTGCTCAAATGACTTCAAATGACTGCTTTGGTTTAACAAAGGAGTATCACAGTCTTAAAACAAAATGATATTACACATTTTAAAAGGCTATTTAAAAAGAGTAAAGGAAAGAGTTTTGCAGAAGCCCCTAATGCAATCCAACTGACCGTGTGTCATTTTTCTTTGTGATGGTCGGCAGTGTTTATTACACGTCGTGCGTGTGACAGCTAAAACAATATGCGTCCAAACTCTTTCTGTCAGTCCCTCAAATAAAAGTCGCTGTTATGTAGATTGCTCGGCGGCGGTCGTGAGACTGTTCATTTTTCTCGTCGTATCTGTAGTGCCGCAGGTGTCTAATCCTAGCTGCTTTGCCCCGCACTGACGATGTAGTTCAAGCCCGTGGCTGTAGCTTTCCCTCTCTTCAAGCGACTCGAGCTCTCTTGGATGAAATGTGGAAGACGGCTTATAATGACTTAGAGCATTCCGTCTAGAGCAGTCACTTGTGACTGTGCCGCATCCCTCACTCCCAAATCCCACCCCCTCCCTCCAGCCTGCTGATATTGTAATGAGCAGAGATGGGAGGAATCACTCCATTATGCATAGGCGCCACCACTGGCTGCGTGCATGTCCCCGAGACTGCAGCATTCATTAAGGGGAGCTTACCAGCCTGAAAGCTGGGAAGCCATGATAACGGGATATGATTTTCATATTTAATATATTCCTTGGAAGAGCAGGCGCGTGCCGCAGATTGATAGAAGAATCAATTGCTACTTTAGCGAAACACTTTCTACTTTGCCCTGCAGCTAGCGATGGAATCACTCAGCCAAGAAATTAACTTTTCCTCTCACTCCATTTCTTTTTTCCTTTCTTTCTTTCTTTTTTTTTTTTTTACTTCTACACTGGATCTGCCAGACAGACTGTGTGGTTTACAGTGGATGTTATTAAGCAGCTAACAGGCTGGTATTTAAGACCCTTATCAGAAAAGAAACAGAAGCCATGTTTTTTTTTTTATGTGTGTTGATTTTTTTATTTATTTTTTCTGTACCCATCCGCCACTCTTCCTCCGTAGTGCAGTATTTCTGTCATGAAACAGAGTTTAGGAGCATAGGATTGTTAATAAGATTAAAAGTTAAGACACTGATCTCAGTGCACTCAGCTGAACAGACAGTTGGAAGAAAATCTAACCTTGACCAAAAGAAATCCTAGTCAGTCTGTAAAAAGCCACAAAAATGATACCTTGAAATATTTTGATTAAAGTTTATTTGAAAAGAAGCCACTGTAACCTGAATTGTCAAGGTTGGGTTTTAGGGCCAAGGACTAGTGGAAGTAAAGCATGAGAGAATGATATATCAGAAATTTAGCTCCCACTTGCTGGCAATAAGGTATCCTTGACCACCCAATTAATTTTTCACTTTTTAAACCTCTTGACTCAGTGTTCTTGACATACCTTTTTTTGTTGTCTGCAGTTTTACTTTCTTTCATTTTCATGAATATAAAAAAGTAGTATATCACAATTTTACAGAAATATTTGAAAAATATTTAACTTTTTACATTAGTCAAAATATTCAGAAACTCTTCCCATGGGTATTCAAAAGGACATGCCTCAAAGGGTTACTGTAATTCCTCTTAAAATATTAGCTTACTCAAAAATTCTCTCACATTTGTGTTTTTCCAAACCCATATGACTTTCTTTTCTCTGTTGTACACAAAAGGAGATTCTTGCACATGACTTGTGTACAGTATTCAAAATCTGTCATAACCGGTTGCTACGTATATGTTGTGTTCCACAGGAAAAAAGAAAATCATAAATTTGGATGGTGTGCTATTTTAGAGCTATTGATATACTATTGTAGTTTTTGTTAATATTTGAATACATTTTTTATTTCTATTTATTTATTTATTTAACGTTTTTCTTAGGGTCTAAGAAAGATCAGCAAATCTGTTGGCTGTTCTGCAGTCCAAAAAGAAGTCAAAAGGTGATCATGCTTTTTCGGTAGTAGGCCCAAAATTGTGAAACAGTCTCCCCCTTTATATTCGGCAGGCTCCTTCTATAGAGGTTGTTAGGTCTCAGTTGAAGACACATTTTTTTAGTCTGGCTTTTGAAGTAGGGACATTTTAATTATGGGAACCCTTACCATTGTCTGTTTTATTTTTGTGTAAGTTATGTGTGTGTGTTTGATGTTTATTCTTAATGTTTGTGAAGCACATTGGGCAACAAAGTTGCATTTAAATGTGCTGTATAAATAAAAGTTGAAGTTTCTAGATTTTATAAAGTTTTAGTTTTCATTATTAGCTTATTTAGTTTTAGTTATTTTCATTATTTCAACTTAAACCAAACAAAAATAAGTAATGTTGGCAACTAGCTGAAATAATTTTTTTTATATTTTATTTAAATATAAAAAATATACAGTATATTTTATATGTATTTTGGTTAACCCCTGTGGGACGCTTGGCACTCTTTTTTTTTTGTTGTCCTTTTTCTCTATCAAATCTTTTAGTAATCATCATAAATCATATATAATTTGAAAGCTTAGAAGCCCAAGATTCATCCTGTGAAAACCATTTTGAAATCGGACATTGGGTTACCATGGAAATTGTACTTTAAAATCTTTTGGCGGTCTCCTCCCCCTTAGTGGGCAGTGTCAAGTGTCATATTACAAAATGCATTACGGTCTTTTAGAATCAAAACTTTTTATAATCTTGACAAAAAACGTAACATTGGAAAGGTCTGAGTCTCAGGATTTCATATTTGGTGGTTATTTTGAGATAGAAGTAATATTGACAGAGAAATCTAGACATTTGTGACTATAAACATTTTTTATAGAGTTTGGATGGCACCCAGTGGCTGTATGTGGTATAACGCCCTAAATAAAATCTCACAGGAACCTCAATTTTTTTCATATCAACTTCAAATTTGGAACATAACTTATGTTCCATAACATAAGGCTTTAATTTTATACCAATTTTAGAGTAAAACCGGTTATGTAAAATATGTATTATATATATAAAATAAAATAAAATTAATAGTGCATTTTCTTTACAGTAAATTTAAACTACCATAACTTTTTGATACTTAAATTTTTTGAAAATATATATAAAATAAAATAAAATATATAGTGCATTTTCTTTACAGTAAATTTAAACTACCATAACTTTTTGATACTTTAATTTTTTTTATTCCACTTTTGCGATAATCTGCTGATTTTCTTCTTTAAAAAGAGACCAAACTTATGTCTGTATTCCAAAGTGTTCATAAATTACAACAATTTAAGTTTGGATAGTGTACCTGCATGCCTATTTTAAAAAATGGGGGGTGACAGTTAAGGGTGATTGTTTTATTTCAAGTAATAAAATAGTTTTTTATGGTTTTGGTTTTGGTTTTGGTTTTAGTTTGGAACAACATGAAGGTAAAATTTTCATTTTTACGTGAATTGCTATTAACTCCTGTCTTCAATTACTTACATCCACCATATATTGTTTGACTTGCACAGCTCCCGAGCAGGTTCCAGCTTCCCAGCATACAGGGATCATCACAGAGTGCTGTCATCTTCACGGGTCACCATACCTCCAACAGCTCATCAAGAAATGATGGCGTCACAACCACACGTTCACCATCTCAGACAGAGCTGATACCTAATCACCCTTCACTCTCTCCTCTACAAAGTGGCCTTTGTATGCACTCCCATGTTTTAAAAGCCAGTGGCACTGTCATTTTATCTGATGACATCCTAAACTCAGGTGATTTCCTTGAGGAGAGACATTTGAGTGACGTGCGTGAAAAGCAGATGGAGTCTGATTGGGACGTCTCTCAGAGGGCAGGAGAGCGGCATAGATGTGAAGAACTAAACTCACCTCACACGACCCTGAAGGAAGCTGAAGTGTCCTCTCAATCTGTGACCGCGAAGAAGCCTGCAGACATTGTGTCATTAGAGCGGTATCTGAACCGCAGTCCTTCCCCAGATACCACTGATCCAAGAGATTCCTCACAGTACATGAACTCTGGAGGTGAGGAGAGACATTTGAGTGACGTGTGTGAAAAGCAGATGGAGTCTGATTGGGACGTCTCTCAGAGGGCAGGAGAGCGGCATAGATGTGAAGAACTGAACTCACCTCACACGACCCTGAAGGAAGCTGAAGTGTCCTCTCAATCTGTGACCGCGAAGAAGCCTGCAGACATTGTGTCATTAGAGCGGTATCTGAACCGCAGTCCTTCCCCAGATACCACTGATCCAAGAGATTCCTCACAGTACATGAACTCTGGAGGTGAGGATGAGGAAGGTGACTCCACGCCAAGACATCAAGATCTTTCAGGTTTGAATTTTCTGCTTAATTAACTGCAATTCTACATTGTGATTAAGCAGATTTATTGATATGACTTGACACTTTTTATTTTTGATTAGCCCATTTTAAGAATTATACTTATAATCATCTACACATTTCAGATGACACTAACAACAGACATCACGCTTTGAGAGGAGATGTTGTAATTCAAGAGCAAAGTGTAATACCCTTTCAAACCGAAGGTGGCACACACAAGCAGGTCAACACACAGGAATCTGGAAGGCTGCACTCTCTCGAATCCCCCAACAGGTACAGTTGCTTGGATTGTATGACTAATTTCTTCCTTCTGAACACAGCCAGAAACTCTATGGACCCAAAGACTGGCCCTACTGAATGTTTGCTACTCCAAAATAGATTGCTCATTATCGATGCAATCACAGTATTGTATTCTCTAATCTAAGTTATCGCTTGTCTGTTCTGTAGATGCCTCTGATTATTACTCTAGAAGAAATGTTGTGATTTGTAAGTCACAAAAAAATGGAAATAGCAATGAGTGAAATGATTTATAAAAAAAAAAGAATAAATGTAGGGCAAGGGACTTGGTTCTGTTGAGTGGATTTTGAAACTTGGGAAAACTTTTGAAACTTCAAAAATTGATGCAAACATGCGGTCAATTGTGGAGGGCCAGAGTTTAAACAGACTGATTGAGAAGTCCGGCATACGTCAGCAGAGAAAAATGTGTCGTTTTCACTGGAAGATCGAGTTTGATCATTTTGATTAAACATTATGAGATCCAAAAGAAAAGAAAAAAACATACATGGAAGAATCGTTCACAAAAATGTATTTTGAATTTGCATTTTACACCGACTTTAGATTTAGATGTAAATGCCATTATGTTCTTGATTTAAGGTTTGCTAAAACATTTATTTATTGCATTAGCATGCCCAGATTCATTACAAATAAGTTTTATAAACTTATTTATAAACATCCCTGCAACAAGATTAAAGTTTTTTTTATTTCATTTTTATTTTTTTTATATGTTCCTTGAGGTTCACCTATAATGTTCATAAAAAAATAAATAAAAATTACCGAAAACAGTCATTTGTAGCCAAAATGATCCTCTGTCTGAAATTATCTGTTTTAAGGATGCAGCTCTTTTAATGCTTTAATTGCCTGGAAAGGCAACTACGTGGGAAACATATCATTGTCACCACTATTGCACATGCTGTCAGATCCAATGCAATAATGGTTACTTCATCTTTCAACAAAAGTTTCTTTGTGAACTCTTTATTACACTCTTCTTCGTTTGCAAAACAGTCTGCAGTCAAATGTTCCAAACAAACATAATCCTCAGATGATATCTGGGATGCCATTAAAAAGAACCTATCCACTGTTCCTGATGCTTCCTTCTGAAGGCTGTACAGACGCAAACATGTTGTTTAAACAGGATGAGTCAAAGCTAACGCTCTTGCTCTTATACTCTTTCGTTTGTCCTGTTGTCAGCAGTAGCTCAAGCGTGTGTCAGAAACTGAATGCTCATTTGTATACTGTATACAGTGTAGACAGCATCAGTACTTATAATGGGTTCTATTTGCTTTTTCTATTTATTGGTGTAGTCAGGTGGCAGCTATTTAGTTGACTAAAAGCAAGTGGGCGTGGCCAGTGATGTGATGATGTAAACTAATCGTCACTAGGTGTCCGGCTTAAAGGGGTCATGTGATGCAATTTCAAATTTTCCTTTCTCTTTGGAGTGTTAAAAGCTGTTCGTGCATAGATAAGATCCCTAAAGTTGCAAAGACTAAAGTCCCAAACCCAAAGAGATATTCTTTATAAAAGTTAAGACTTGTCCACACCCTCCTAAAACGCCTCGTTTAAACACCTCCCTACATGTCTACGTCACTGTGTGGGAAGATTTGCATAACACCGCCAAAATGTTCACGCAAAGAAAGAAGGCGTAACTTTTATTCTCGCTTTAGTGTTGTTGCCGACACCGCCATGTCGTGAAGACGCTGTGTGTTTCGTTGTGAAAGCGAAACTACTTTGTTTGGCCTTCCAAAAGAGGACGATATCCGCTTCGTCATGCCTAGAGCTGATCCGTGCTGGTCGCTGAGGAAATATATCAACTTCGCGCTGTGGACGAAGCGGAGTCTTAGCAACATCATATGACCCCTTTAAATTGCACTGCACAGACCGATCTGTGGATGACAGCCATAGAGAGCTATAGGGAGCAGACATCGCCGTATGCTTTTGAATCACTCTTGCGGTACATTGATGTCATACACGATCAGTCTGTGCTGTGCGATTAAAGTCGAACACACCTGCAGTATGCTGCATCCCAATTCGCCTACTTATACTAGGCCCTAAAAGTATGTACTCTTTTTGTGCATAAAAAGTACATACTTTTGAGTATGTAGCAGAATAGTAAGCAAGCTTTGGGACATAGTCATAACTGTGTCTTTAATTAGTTAAAGCTGGAATACACTACATAACTATTATTAAATCTGAAGAGATTTTAAAACGCTAGGCATCATACATTTACCGACTTTGTAAACAGTCACAAAGGAAAAGCTGGGCATTATACACTAAACGACTGAGGATCACACACTTCTAGTGTGCATCGATCTGCACTTTGAATTCTAACCGGAAGTACTAGACCATCCGGGAATCTTTGGCAAACTCAACATGTTTGATATCCTCCGACTGGATGGAATCAAAGTCTGAAGCTAAAAAATCGGAGTCTGTGACCATCATACACTACACGATTTTCTATTAAATCTGTCAACTGAAATCTTCAGACTGGTTCTGACTTTTTGCAACTAGACTGTAACTTGTAAATCGACAGTCGACTGTAAATCGGCGGAAAATCGGGGAGAAAATTGTGTAGTGTATTCCAGGCTTTTCGTGCATTCTATCAGCGTTTAAATTGCCCTGTCAATCATCTTGTCACAGTCAACATCATCCACATTTTGTTTAATTTGATTTCCTACCGTATTTTAGAGAAAAGAAGAGTCACGTTGATCTGCCAATCGCGGGTCAATCATGCCGAGAACTCTCCTCATGTGTCTGAATGATGCATTTAAAAGTTAATGACCAAACGTATCTTTATAAAAGTTCACAATGTTGTTGCAGATAAAATATAACATGTATAACATTAAATAAATATTTTCATCAGGTTATATATTGATCATATATCACGCAAACCCCTTTCTCTACCTGTCCAATGGTCTAGCATATCCACCATGTTTGTAGTTTTTTAAACACTTTTTATGCGTGTTTGCAGTTCTAATCAAATCCTCAATGAATTCAATGAGCAATTGATTTTGAGCAATATTAGCTGTTAGAGTATGCATGGATCTGCACTTCAATTTTCTACAGGAAATAGTCAACCATCCGGGTACCTTTGGAATGCTCATTTCAACATACTACTAATTGGGACATTAATTCTAATTTCGAATTCTATTTAGGACGGATACTATGCAAATTGGGTTGCAGCACTAATGTCTTGCTTTTGAGTTAGTCACACGCAAATGCCCTTGTGATGTCACAGATTTCACAACCTCCAAGTGAGCCAATTTTGGAGCTTGATTTACCGTATTGACCCGAATATAAGACAATGTTTTTTTCTTGGAAATACATGAAAAAACGCGGTCGTCTTATATTCAGGGTCTAGACTTTGACATGTCAATAATACACCCACAACAATAGGTGGCGCCAAATACGCATAAAACGAGTGTGCCATGAAATATGTAATATGTTCTTTTTATACTGAGGAGGACATTGACAGAGGGTACAAAAATCTCTTATATGTCAAACAATCAAGGAAAATTAGATTTGTCATTAAAGTACTGTTTAAGTTTTAAGGATGGTTGGTTAGTTTTATTAGAAAACAAGACAAAAGAAAAAAAAATGAAAGAAAAAAGAAAAAGCATGTTGTATTAAGCATGTTGAAATCACTGAATTGTAGAGCTGTTAGGAAAAGGGAAAGCTAATACAGTCAGTAGTAGAGTTTCTACAAAAAGTATAACCACAACAACTGGGAGATCATTTATCTGTGTGTGGTTTTGTTGGATTGGAATGCGTGTACATGTGCACATTGGTGTACAGCTATAATGAACTGGGGTTCTGCAGCAAACAACCTCACTCAGTGGGGCTCAGTTGTGGCTTTAGAGCACCTTGTAAGGCTCGGACCCCGAATCCAACATTATTGTCCTAATCCTAGATAATGCTTCAAGGGAGCAATTTTCTCCTCAGAAGATTTGAGCCCAAGTCCCAGTAGACTCAACTATTTCTTGACTTCATAGAATTTTCTGAAGAATGAAAGTGTGGGCGTCATGAAGGCTGTGCTTAGGCAGATTGTATATATACTTTTATATACTTTTTATAGTATATACAATATACTATTTATGCTGTGTTCTCAACATAATGGAAATATATACACATCACCTACAAATGGAACATTTGAAAACAAATAAACTGTTATATAATCTAAATCTAAAAATACATGTCATATCATATATATAATTGAATGCACATATAAATGCCCGTTCATTTGCATTTTTACTATAAAACATATTAAAAAATATATGTACATTTGTGAATACTTATGACTGTTAGTCTATATGTATAACTCATTATCTTATCCTTTTATTTACTAATTTATCCTTTTTGACACAATATTAAATTAAATTAAATAAAAAAAAATATTTTTTATATCTAGTTATTATATAATTATATCTAATTGTATTGCTTTCTGCTTTCAGAATGAATTAGTGACTAACTTTATGTGAACATTATTGTTTCCAGTAAATGGCAGTGATTATCGTTTGCCCTGATATTATAATAACATATTGAAGAACCGATTATAGATTAACTGCCAATAAATAAATAAATAAATATCGGTTTAAAAATATTAGTCAAACTAAATGTATCTATCTCTACTTAATAGTATTCATCTACAGGACAAAAAACACTTTGTGGATTTCAAGATTACAGCTAAGATTTGCCAATGTGTTGTCCCTTGAACCCCTTTGTAAGACATGCTTCTGTGGTTATGGACATCACTTTTGAAAAAGAGAATGGAATGATATGCATCAATTTCAACTTTATAACCCTCCAGGACAATGTGATTTAAGATTTATACTAAATACTCCAGCTGTGTCCCTCGAGCTTTCATTCATTCATTCATTCATTCATTCATTCTATTCTGCAGTGAATAAATAGATTAACAGAAGTCTATTTTATCATTATTGCCCAGTGCATACATGGAGTGGAGTATCCACTTAAATGAATTGTTTGTATACATGCATAGCACAAAGTTATGCATCCAAATTCTGCATGGCAGAAATTTTTGGCAGAATCATTTGCTTGCTTCATACATAATAATAAAGGCTCTGTGAAAGGCTCCCCTTCACTTCAGATGCTAATGTGCATGCAAAGCCAGTGGTTCCTTATGGAGGTGATTGTAAAGTGTTTCCTCATAATTTAAGACCTTTTAATAGATTTAAATTAGGGCTGGGTGGTATATAGAGTTTGTACGATATATCGATATTTTCTTTATAAGCGATTCGATATGAGACAATACCGTTTATATCGATATACAGTAGGGGTGGGAGAAAAAATAGATTCTCAGATGCATCACGATTCTCTCTTCACCGATTCTGAATCGATTCTGATTCTGAGCATGGTTTTTCCCCGCATATGGCACGTGTGCACTAGAGACAATCGCGGCGGGCTTCATTGCACAGAATATGCGCTGTGAGACACGTGCGCATTGCTTGACAGTGTGTGCTTCCGCCCGCCGTTATTCAGTATTTTACTTTAGATATGCTTTCATTTATGCCGTTTGGAATGCAGTGCGTATAAGATGCACAAAACTCAGGTACTGACAGACTTTCATGCGTGCTTTGTGTTTGATGTCCTGAAACTTGATCGCGGCTGCGGTTAAATGCACTTGCATCTCCGAATACTTTTATACGAAATTGATGTAAACACAGTCAGTTATGTTTTCAGAACAGGACAGGACAAAACATCTGATATATCGAAATAGAAATGTGCATTAGTGTGAATCTGTGTGAATGCAGCCTGTTAAAGCTGCCACTGTCTGTGATCTCATCAGTAATAATTAGAGCCCGACCGATATATCGTTTTGTCGATATTATGGGGCGATATGAGCCTGTCGCCGATATATCGGTATCGGCGAATATGCCGCCGATATTAAAAATTTTTTTACAGAACATATGGCGCAGATAAAATGCTTGGAAATGGTGTAATTACTTAGTTTGTCCAGCAGAGCGTGCTCCATTGTTTGCTACTGGCGACCTGGATGAAACGCTTTAAAGCTTAAGTCTATGGAAAACCATTGAAACTTTGAACAGCCATATCTCCGTAACGACGTGGCAAATCCGCACCAAATTCGGGGGATCCCTTCAGCTCGAGGAACCCTCTCGAACACGAATCGAGTGTACGTCTAGAGGCCCACTTTCGAATGAGACCACCGCCGCGTTGATAGCCGATAGGGTCGATAGTGTTCGGGAGCTAGGGGTGGTTAAATTCGTGGTCCGGCGCCGACCGATCAAGCGATCCCGGGGGGCTACCGACGCGCGGAGGGTGGCGTTCAGTAGGGCTCCTCGAGCTGAAGGGATCCCCCGAATTTGGTGGAGATCTGCCGGCGCGTTCGCGAGATAGTGTCACCAGTCAACACTTTCACTTCAGTAAGGAGGTCTCTTGTTTAGGCAGCAGTATTCAAGCGTTGTCTTATTCGACCATAAGTGCCCTGCGAAGTGGACTTCACATGAAATTCAGCCATGATTCCAGTTCCAAGGGAATGTACACGGTACATTCAAAGGGCATTAAAGTGCGCGAGACATGCATTTATTTTGTATTTATTTACAGAGGTATATTATGTCACACTTCACACTTCTTCCGAAGTGAAATAAACTTCAACGGAATAAAGTTAAATGGAATTGAATTGAATTAAAGTTGAATAAACTTCAACTTCACTGTTCAGTGAACTGATGTCAGACTCATTTTGGATAATAGTTGTTTATTAGTTAGTTATAGTTGTTGCAAAAGTTTATTGTTAAATTGTTAAATGCCCTGCCTCCATTACGTATCACCACATTTGAGTGATCATTGCAAAAAATGTGTTTATGGATATATATTCTGTTTATTTATATACTGTTGGATGGCCTACTTAAAGAACACTTAGAACAAAAGTAATTATTTTAAAAAGTAGCCTGCTTATATAATTTAATTTAAAACAAATAAGTAAAATTTGCACAAAATAAATTTGATATAAAATTTATATGAAAATGTAGCCATGTAAAGTAATATTGAAAATTGAGAATGTGACGCATCGTGACATTGAGTTGAATCGAATCGTTGACATGATGATAGTAATTGAATTGAATCGTGAAACCAGTAAAGATTCACACCCCTATTTTTAAGATGGCAGTACTGAATTACAGAGATTCCAACTATAAACAAAAAGCGTAGAAACTGCAATTTTGGTTAAAACGTAAAGTTGTAAAGATGTATTTGCACAGCAGAATTAATAATTAGGAAAAAATGTAGATCAAGAATCGTTTTGGAATCGGATCGACTCGGCCCGTCATATGCTCTGACAGAAAGTCTGCATGTGCCGCTGGCAGAGACACTAGGCTACTCGCACTGTTTAATATGTTTGAGATGTGCTGTCTTCCTGAATGCATAACTTACATTTCACAGTTATATTCTCCATCTGTAAATGTTAGAAAGCCATGGAAATATTTCAATTTTTCTTGTCAGAAGTGCATGAGCCTTCTGCTTTGGGATTCTCCGCTAAACTTCACAGACTTCAGTGAACGAGCGCCGCCACGCGCATGCGCGCCGAACAGACAGAGCTCAATTAAATAGGAGCGCAATAATTCTGACTAAAATATACATTTCGCTGAAATATTTGTAGTTGGACAATAAATGTGACATGTAGAATTTTAAACCTACAAGTAAGTGTATTTTTATGATAGCACTGGCTGTAAAGTGACTGTAATGGGGTAATCAAAATAGCCTAATACAACTCTGTGCTTTTGTTCTCATTTATTTTCATTTTTAGTTTAGTGAATTTAACTTCCGCTTTAAAAGCCTTATTTTTGTTTTTAGATTGCAATGTTACAATGTTAGAATGAAATGTGATTTTAACCCTTTTTTGCACATAATATAAAGGCTTACATGGTTACATTCACTTTATTTGTTTTCATAGCCTTTAATATGTATTGTTTTGTTGGACAACATTGGGCGGTAAGTGAAATATATGTGGATTAAAAAAAATCTGTATATACTGTGTATATATAGATATAAAATACTGATTTTTTTTATCCAAATACAAAAACTAAAATACCGAGATGTATATCGCAAATCGGCCCAAAAATACAGAGATATGAATTTTTGCCCATATCGCCCAGCCCTAATTTAAATGACATTTTATTGATGACACCCACCACTTGGCCTACTACGTAGTTATTTGTCATTGTGAATGTTTGCTGTTGAACATGAATGTGAGAGTTTGTGGCCTTGTGAAGAGGCCAGGCTAAGAACAAAGCTCTTGTAAAATTATTGTCTGTGTAAGTGAGAGAAGGAGAAACCATTAGTATCAATCTTAGCATTTAGTAAATGCTGTGTTGCGCATGTTGTGATGTGAAAGTGGAGTCAAGGCTATCGTGCGCTCAGGTCTACAGAGGAGAGTGTATCATTGTATTCTTTTGAGCGTTCTCTTCATGAAGCTGACCACTCAGCCTCTCATATGACGGCACGAGTTTGTGTTTTCAAAGATCTTGAATGTGCTCCAGTTGATCTTTCGACTAACCCATTGTAATTCTACCTTTGTAAAAGGAGAGACCAGCACTAAAACACCCTGTAATGGATCCAGTGTGAAGCCCTTTCACGTATGATGCTGAATTTGTAATGACTCTGTATCTTCACCGATTGATTTGTTAACATATTTGCTTCTCAGTATTTTCATGCTTTATCTGCGTCACATCAGTTCCCTTGTTGCATTCTATTTCTAAGGAGTACTAGAATATATTCTAGAGGAACCATTATTGTTATGGAGAAAACAAATTGCTGAAATATAGATAACATGCTCCTCCTAAATGGCCTCAAGAGCAAACACCTATGGATGTTGCCAACAAAACTCTGTAATCAGCTGCTGTTTGGGTGTGTTTGGTGTTTTGAAGATCATGGTTATAATTCACACAGACAGCTTAATCAGGGTGTTTCCAGGAAACAACCTTCCAAAGAGAGGCAGCGATTGTTTGGTGGCCTCTGACCTCAGGGCCCATTATAGATTGTCATAAATTATTTTTGCCCATTTTATATGGTGGGGGTTTTAGGATTTGGGTCTAGGTTTTGCAGAAGCTATTCTATAAGGGCCACCCAGTGCTTAATACATCAGTGTGAGAGATATGGATCCGCTAGGACAGTGGTTCTCAACATTTTTTGGGCCAGCGCCCCCCTACCCATTATTCAGGAACTTCACTGCCCCCCACCAAATGAAAATTCTTCAAAAAAAAACTTCAGACTATTGAAGTTGATTATTATTGTCACAATCTCTCTGGGAGGAAACGCTGGAGTTAAAGCAGCACTATGTAACTTTTTCTGTGTTCAAAATGTGCAAAATGTATATAATGAGCGAGTACATCATGAATTCTTCTTCCAAACCGCGTTTGTCGTATTCCGAATCACTACGGTACACTTATAATAAGTACTTATATTTAGACTATTGTAGCCTGGTCGGGTCGTCACCGCTGCGGAGTAACACATACCTGCGTGAATCCCCATAGACAAACAGAGAAGTAGCTCCGGTTGGAATGTTCTTGCGCAGGATGTGTACAGTTCTGTTTACTAACCGCTAGAGCGCCAAAAGTTACATAGTGCGGCTTTAACACGAACAATAGTCTTTAATAATCCAATCAGAGGGATAGAACAGACAGGACACTCACGTAACACAGGCAAGGAAGACATTCAACGAGTAGACCCGACAGAGATAGACTGCACAGACTAGGACTTAAATACAGGGATGATTGGGGAAACATGGGTGCAAGGGATCATAATCAAACTAATTAACAAAACGAGGACAGGAACATGACCAAATAAGGGAACAGAAACAGGGGAAAAACATGACACAGACAGTCCATGATCCTGACAATTATTTTGTGTTTATAATGAGGACTGGTATTATATTTACAGTAGCATTAAAATGTATGGGGCCATTATTTTTTTTAAGAAATTACTTTAATTCAAGGATCCATTAAATTGATGAAAAAAATGAAATGACAGTGAAATACATTTTTAAAATAGATTATTTGAAAATAAGCGCAATAACATTTATTTACAGAGTTTTTAAGCATGTTGGTGATTTTCATTGCTAAATATTTGGTGACGTTGTTTGCCCCAAATTAAAAATTCCTGTTTAGAATATATCCACAAGGGCATTTTTACAGAAGAGATTTTAGTTTGTTCTTCCATTCCTGGCAGAGTGAGCGGAGTGGAGCGGCGTGTTTTTTGACTGGAGCAAGGAGTGGATTTTTTAAAAGTTGGAGCGTCATAGTTTTCAGTCACTCTGAGAGCGCTCCACTACCGCTCTATCACGAGCACAATTAATGCCAACAGCCCATAATATAATTCAGTCCCGCTCCCGCAGAAAAATATCTTATCTGGGCCCGCTCCCGCCCGCGATATTCATGTTTTGTCGAGACCGGTCTCATGAAAATGCGTATAAATAGTACGCCAATTAAAAACTAAAACTCGTGGTATTGATACGCAAAAATAGACTTTGGCGTGCATATGATACGCATATGTTTGGCGTGCATATAATATGCAGGTTTCGCGTACATATGATACGAAATTTGTTGGCGTGCATATGATACGCAGTTTTCGCGTACATATGATACGCATCACCTACCCCACAACCCTAAACCTACCCATCGCGTAGCATATACACGCCAAAGTCCATTTTTGCGTAGTCCATTTTTGCGTATCAATACCACGAGTTTTCGTTTTTATTTGGCGTACTATTTATACGCACTTTCATGAGATCGGGTTGGAAATGAAAGATTTCATGGCCATGAATTAAGAATTAGTTCGATTAATTAATTAATTTGTTAATTAAGTATTAATTTGTTCCCTAATTTTAGTTAAATCATGGGTTATTTAAGGAACAAAATTAATGAAACATGAACAGTGGCCACAAATTAATAAGTCGTAGGAACGAATGAACAAGTTGTAGGAATGAATCCTTCCCCCGCAGTGCCCTGCAACCTTCACCTAATTGTTTCAAATATGAAACAATTATCTGGGGAAATGACTGTTACTACATTTCTATTGCATTCCATGTTGAAGAACTTTGTGTTGTTTCTATTTTAATGTACTTTTAAAGTTTAAATCACATTAAAAGCTTAATTTGTAATTATGAGTGAATGATGATGCATTTATATACCGTCACTGTCACTCACAGCCGCTCGCACGTGTTTTGCGCATGAGCCGCACGCAGCCCAAAATTTAACTGCTTAATCGACCATCTGCATAAACTGCTTTAATCGATTGCATCTCTTATCGACAATTAATCGATCATCGATTAATCGTTGACATCCCTAGTCGTATAGGCTATATTTTATTTGTAATATGAACCTATTTTAAAAGCATGTATATTTTATGTATTTTTCATGTAAAAAAGCCACATGAATATAAATTAGGCTATATTTATGAGCGTTGAATGAACTCTTGAAATTTGGCATTTAAACCAACAGCAGCCAAACAGCAAACAAAAAGCATTCATATAAATTTTTCTAAACTATTGCTAATGTTTTCACTGGAAGTCTGGCAGCTGCGCTACAGAAAAACGGATGCCGCGTTCTCTGCCTGCCGCGCTCCACTCGCTTGCGCTACGGACAAGTTGATCTCTTGCTCTGCTTCTTTTCTCTCTCCATTTTTTTCACGAGTTTATCAAACAACTGTGGTAAGTCGGAATCATTCAACAATCACGGTAAGTAATGGCTTCTTCTCCTGTTATCGTCACTTGCACTCTTGCCACATGTATAGTGTAGCCTTCTCTGTCAGCGGTGAGGGATTCGCATGTGATAAATGCAGGGAAATAGTTAGGCTGACAAAGAAGATTTCAGAACTAGAGACACGCATCCAAACTTTAATTGATGATAGTAAGAATGTGAGGGCCTCAGATACGGCTTTGGATGCGACTAGCTTAGCGAGTCCCATACATAAGTCGGTTCCAGTTGCAGAGCCCTCGCAGTAGGGCGATTGGGTAACTGTGAGGCAGCATAGTCGCGGGACAAAACACTGCTCTTCCATTCCGATCCAAACATTAAACAGGTTCTCCCCACTCAGTGATGCACCCACTAAAAAACTTGATGAAAGTGCCCTAGTTATTGCCGATTCTATTGTCTGGAACGTCAAAATAGAGACACCAGCCACCATAGTCCAATGTTTACCGGGAGCCAGAGCCCCTGACATCTTGCAAATTTAAAAGTGCTGGCTAATGTTAAATGTAGATTCACTAAGATTGTTATTCACGTCGACACTAATGATGTTCAACTTCAGAGATCACTAAAAATAACATTAAAGAGGTGTGTGAAATTGTAAGTATGATATCAGACACTGTAATATGCTCTGGTCCCCTCCCTGCTTACCGTGGTGACGAGATACACAGCAGACTGTCATCACTAAATGGCTGAATGTCTAAGTGGTGCCCGCAGAATGACATAGGTTTTATAGACAATTGGACGAGTTTTTGGGGCAGACCTCACCTGTTAAAAGGATGGTCTTCATCCCTCCAGGGGTGGTGCCGCTCTTCTCTCTAGAAATATTGCACATATGGCGCTTTTCCACTGCACAGTACGGCTCACTTTTGGGGTTTTTCCACTGTGTACAGTACCTGGTACTTCTTTCAGTACCACCTCGGCTGAGGTTCCAAGCGAGCCGCACCATTACCAAAATGTGACGTGTACACCCTGCAGATTACTGATAGGAATCATCACTACCTGCGTCATTGAACTTGTGACACGAGACACTAGACCCGCTAGATTAAATCAGCACAGCCATCGAGGATCGAATGCTAATTTGTTTGAACGAACTCAACAGTTTCGAACAAGCACACCTTTTTTTAAACAACAAAATAATGGCTGTTTCATGGTCTGTTGAGGAAGTACAGACATTCCTCCCGTTGATAGCGGAGGAGTGGATTCAGCGAGAGCTTGATGGGACGATGTGGAATGAAAAAAGTTTTTCAGGAGGTCACGGCATTAGAGGCGGCACAACTATAACGACATGTCTATAATCCCGCCCACTCTAAAGCTGTACTAAACTGCAGTAGAAATGCAAACCGAGTCTGAACCGTACCGTGCCGTGCCGCCCCGAGCTGAACCGTACCATGCAGTGGAAAAGCGGCAATATTCTTAGGGTGTACTCACACAAGGCACAGTTACGTGAACCGAGGCCGAGAGCGATTATCCCCCCTCTCCACTCCCCCGCTGGCCTGCACTCACACTTGCGCTAGACATTCCGGGCCGGAGCACGCTTACGTCATGTACGAAATAATAGGACGAAAACCACTTTCGCTAGTAGACTGCCTAATAAATTTATAATTTATGCCGTGCAGCGATTTTCACTTGCATGTATCAGAGGATTCTTACGGAGGCAGCTGATGTTAATGAAAGAATTTGCAGCTTTACTCGCTAAAAAAAAACTATTCCTGTTCATCAATAAGGTGAAAACCAGAACTGTTATAAACCTAAATATACTTGATTTAATTAAATTAATTGAAAAGTGTACTGTAGTAGTAGTAATAGAAGATATTTGAGGTCGTAATGATGACAGTAGCGCACACAAAAGAGTGTGACGGTAAGAGATTACACTACATGCGTACCGTGCCCGAGCCCAACTGAACCGTGCTCTGGCCCACCTCTTCCAAGCGAGCCAGGGACGGCTAAATGAACCGCACTCGGGCACAGTTCAGATTGCCTAGTGTGAGTAAACCCTTAGAGTTTGTACTTGACTAACTGGGGCCCAGGTCAGGAAGCAGACACAAGGCTCGAAATTGCGACCATTTTGGTCGCATATGCTCCCGAAATTTGATCTGTGCGACCTCAAGCCCTGCAGACAGACTGGCTAAACTGACCGTCTGCTAGCCGCCTCACGTCACAGAAGTCAGTATATAGAGACACCTTCACCTAGATATCATACTATAGAGACTCTAGATGTGTCCGAAATTGCGTACTGTCTGAGTAGGTATTATATTTGAATTTACTTCACGACCGTTAAAAAAGTATGTTCTATACCCAGGGGGTCCGCAGCGGTACTGCAGGGGGTCCGTCAATTAATTTTTGATCACCCTCAGTTGATACTGCAGTGATATAATATTATTGGTGAAACAGATTTAGCAAATGCTCCATTGTGTTTTTGAGTTTGAGCTCCGAGAACGTGAAATGTTCCTATTTACAGCGTGTTTTTGCAGTGGTGAGAAATTTAGTCAAGCACAGACATTTTTATTGATCTCTTGAATTCAATGGCCAATCAGAGGTGTTTAAAGGTCCCATATTGTCAAAACTGAAATTTCCTGGCTTTTTTCACGATAACTGAGGTCTAGGGGCTATTTAACTACCATATAAGTTTCAAAACAGTCAGTCCACGGTAAAATACACACAGTCTGCATAAAGTAGCTGTGATTTTTCACGAATCCACTCACCGCTCAAACCGCTGAAGTTTTTATTCAGCGCTGAATTATGCTCGCTCTCGCGAATCCTCTCTCACTGAAGATCCCATATTGTCAAAACTGAAATTTCCTGGCTTTTTTCACAATAACTGAGGTCTAGGGGCTATTTAACTACCATATAAGTTTCAAAACTGTACATCGCATCCATGCCATTGCTGAGCAACAACAACACGGAATCATGTCGAAAAGGTTCACTTTAACCACGAAACCAGATTGGCCAACCTGTAAGGTTACACTCTCACTCAAAGGATGGACGATCTGACAGGTTTATTTATTTTAATGGAACATTGTGAGATCACGAACTGAGATGAGTGACAGTTTTTTGCGATTGTGAAGTGAGCTGTCTTTCGCACTTTGGAGTCTATACAGGTATATTCCGTTGAATGAAAGTATTGTCTTTCTTGCTGCTAAGAGGACCAACAGCCAATTACAAGCTGCAAAGTTTTGGAAATTATATCTACATATAAATGTGTGATTCACTCTGAATCTGCAATTGATATTGTGATATTAGCAGCATGGGACAAAAATAAAATAAAAAAATCACAATAGATATGCGCAATGTAAATGCAGACTAATAGATTACTAGAAAAAGATTCGCATCAATGTATTTTTAAATTCCATTCCGAATTTTTTGTTGTTTTTTTTTGTAAAAGTAATGCCTTTTAAATAATCGTGGATATCTCACTGTACATTGCTATTCTTGTCATGGTGGAGCCATTGCTTACACATTATATCTGCACTTTATTTAAAAAACCCTCACTCAGTGATTTGATTCTTAATTGTCCATCTCACAGTAAAAATGTAAATGTTAAAGGGGTCATATGATGCGATTTCAGTTTTTCAAGAGCAGTGTTACAAGCTCTTGGTGCATAAAGAAGATCTGTAAAGTAGCAAAGACTAAAGTCTCAAATCTAAAGAGATATTCTTTATAAAAGTTAAGAGTCCCGTAATTATGTCCCCACTGGATGCAACAAATGGCTTGATGAATGATGCAACAAATATATATGTTAGGGCTGCACGATAAATCACATGTGATTGTCATGCGCATCTCGTCAGTGAAGCCGGTTCTATAAATACTACTAATCACAGAACCGGCTTTACTGATGAAATGCGCATGACAAACGCAAGCGATTTATTGTGCAACCCTAATATATATATATATATATATATATATGTGTGTGTGTGTGTATAAAGTAAGTAAGCTCTAAAAACAATCATTATAATAGTTTTTTGTATACTTCCTTTGTTTAACAGTTTTATCTGATTATTAGACAGACTTCTATTTGTGTCAGACAGAACTGTTAAACGGCGACAGCAAACAATGAAGAGGGAGTGTGTAGGCGCTGCCGTTCCCTGTCAAAATAAAAGTCCTGACTCAAACAGAAAAACTTATCGGCCAATGCCGATATTTGAAAAATGCCAAATATCAGCCAATATCGGCCTTAGCGATATATCGGTCGACCACTACTTTGCTCTATATTTCTTCACGGCCTGACAAAACATACCAATTCGCAAAACTAGCGGAATGCATAGCTAATAAATAAATAAAAAAACTGGATGACTAGTAATTTTCTACTGCTAAATTCTGAAAAAAAAACAGGTGTTAATTATCGGACAAAAAACATGTAATGGATGTAATTATCTAGAACACTGTCTAACACTTGATGGTTGTGCTGTCTATTCTTTGTCATCAGTTAGGAACCTAGAATTATACCTAGAATATCACAATCAACAGGGGGCAGCAGATCCTTTTCCTATTTAGCACCCAAACTCTGGAACAATCTACCTAGCGTTGTTCGGGAGGCAGACACACTCTGTCAGTTTAAATCTAGATTAAAGACCCATCTCTTTAACCTGGCACACACATAATACACTGTCGCATTTCTATAATTCAAATCCGTTAAAGGATTGTTAGGCTGCATTAATTAGGTCAACCGGAACCGGGAACATTTCCCATAACACCCGATGTACTCACTACATCGTAAGAAGAATGGCATCTATGCTAATATTAGACTGTTTCATTCTTATTCTGAGGTCACCTTAGCCACCCAGATCCAGTCCATATCCAGATCAGATGGTCACTGCAGTCACCTGGATCCAGTCCAGATTGTGGATCAGCACCTAGAGATGACCTCTTCAGCCCTAAATGTCAGCGGAGACCATGTCAACTAGACGAGCCATAGAGAAAGATCCCCTGCGAAGACCTCGTCACCTAGACGGTCATCAGCACAAGGCCACGGGAACCAGACGAGTCCTCTGCACAATCTGATTTGCTTTGCAGCCTGGAATTAAACCACACCATGCTGGTTTCATCTGGCCAGAGGAGAACTAACACCATGCTGGTTTCTCCCAAGGTTTTTTTTCTCCATTTCTATCACCGATGGAGTTTTGGTTCCTTCCTGGGCTTGCTTAGTTGGGGACACATTTTCTGGCAATGTTGTTGACTTGATTGCACAAACACTATTTGAAGAGAACTGAATTGAGCTGGATGATGACATCACTGAACTGACTTTAATCGGCCGCTTTCTATTGTCATTTTACATTATCATCACGTGTTTTTCCTGTTTAACACTGTAAAGCTGTTTTGACACAGTCTGTATTGTATAAAGCGCTATATAAATAAAGATATGTTATATATATATAATATAAATACATGCTCCACCTCTGTTTTCACGCTGTTGGATAATGTTAAGTAATAATATGTAAATAGTAATGTAAAGTCAGTTAATGTAATTAATGTGACGGCAATAATAGCAAATCATGGTAGATTTGAAAAAGAGTTACAATTAGGATATGTCTAGATGCTGTCAAGGGTGAACTTAATCTTCAGCCTCCTCATCCCGGTTCTAAATTCCCCTCAGAAGTGTGTGCCGGATATTTTTCAGGAGGGAAATAGTCCTCCAGAATCCACTGCAAACTCACTCTCTCAGGTCTGGCTCTGTTCCGAAATGGAATATTCACTTTCTCTGACCATGTCAATTCCTAGTGGATAATATCAAGTCCCAGCTTATATATATTTCCCATTACACATCCTTTTTTGCTCAGAAATATTACATTACACAAATAAAATGTCTTGCAAATGTAGTTTCTTGTTGTAGAATTGCAACATGCAAGAGGAAAGTTAATAAAGCTATATACAATAACAGTAAATATTCAACATACACAATAATTTAACTTCTTGTTGTTTGTTCTTATTTTTGGACAATTTCTCCAGGCTCTCCATGGAAGGATTTTGTCATCTTCTGGACAGCATTGAGCGACGTCTCAGTGCTAAAGACGTGAACCTCTACAGAAGTACAGTCAATGAGCAGAAACTCGATGATATCATCAGGTCAGAGAAGCAAGATGTTTTGTTCCCTGCTTGAGTCTGCTTCCTCTCGTGATGCTGTAGTGTTCACAGATTCAGTGGAAATTGCATTACCCTGCCTTTAAGGGCTCTCACTATAAATTAAGTGCCATTACTTTGGCTCCAACAACACTCTAGCAATAAATCTTGGTTTCTAAGGGGTTTTGAATCACAGTGAATTGTTATAGTAGCCATTTTGGAATGGTGCCTATACATGCTAGTTTATTGTTTTTATTTGTGTAGATTGAAAGAAGTGGAGAATATTTGTACTAATAAAATAAGTGTACTTTTAGTAATACTGCATTATTTGTGTGATTTTTCAAGGGAGGCTCAAATGTGTGTGCCTGCACTCCACACATTCTCATTTCTAGTGTGATGTTTCTTTATGTATTGCCCAGTATATGTGGCCAGTGTGGGCGTCTGGATGGTGTGGAGCTGCATTCGTGTGGTGCTGTTGTTCTGCAGCAGCTGCCCCTGTTGTCCTGCAGTCTGTCTCATGGATGTCTGTTACCCAGTGATCTGATCAACACTCACTGGTCATCAGCTACAAAACCAGAACAGATCAGGTATTGTGCTTTACTGTTCTCTGGACTTATAGTATCTATTTAGGTTGTTTCACTTATGTATAGCAAGAGATTGTTTGAATTATATGTCCTTAAGCATAAATTAAACCAAAATGCATTAAAACATATTCTTACAGTCCAAGAGTCTATTTTTTCTTTTGTTTCTTGTGTTTTGGAATGATTTAACTAGTGTAGTTTTAATTTGATTTATTACTAATTCAATGTTATAAGAATTTATATAAGTGTAAGAAGACTGACAAAGTACTAAGCTATTTTTGTCATATTACATTTTTGTTTAAATTATATCAATGATATGTGCATATTAAAAGAAATTATATAACCACAATAAAGTATTAGAAAAATAACAATATAAAAAAATATATTGTATGAATGAGCCAATAACAGGGTGGTTCATGTTTATTGCTGTTATTTGATTGTGATGTATATGAATGCAGTTGTGTGTGTGATACATTTCTTCATCCTGGTTTGGGCATGCAGGTCATGTATGTCAGCTGAAAGCGCTCTGCTGTGGGACTGCTGTTTCAGACACTTCTTTCAGCTTCAGCAACAGAAAATCCTCAGCACTGACCACATCATCCAGCTCTTCACTCCACTCCTAGTGCCATACAATGCCACCTACACTGAGAAGGTATCACTGACTCTCCCTTGATTTCTGCTTCACAGTTTAGTGTTTTATTTATACATATATATATATATATATATATATTAGGGCTGTCAATCAATTAAAATGTTTAATCTGATTAATCACATACTTTTTCTGTGATTAATTCTAATTTCTGTGACTTCATGAAATTAAGCATAGGCCATTTATCTTGTTTCAAATGTTTATTTTGTCATCATTTGCTATATACAGCAAAGTAAACCAAAAGATTGAAGGGTGATTCTCAAAAATCTATATATTCTGCAAGCCTTTTTTAAGATAAATTTTGATGTCTTTCCAAAAAAGGACCCTTAGAAACTCCAAAAGGACACCAAAGAACCAAATTATGTAAGGAGCCCATATAAGCACATATGAAAGAAAAAAAAACAGAATTTTATAGTATGTGTACAGTGCAACAGCAAAGAGCTTTTTTACATTTTAGAGAAGCCAAGTTGCGATACCGAACAGGACCACATGGAGATGCCAAAAAAAAACTAAACCAACCGCCTGCTGACTGCATATATCTACTACAGTACACGGATCCATTCTGTATAAATAACACAGCAACATAAACCTGACAAATCAAAACATTATCGTGAATGTGTGTGGAAACAACGTGAATGTACGGAAATGTCTGTGCCTGTGCATAAATAGAATGTGCGATCAGTGCGTCAAGAGCACTCATGCACGCATTAATATAACGGACTCACGCGTGCTTACTGTACTGTACGACTCCTGTACGCCACCGCAATCGTCTTTACCTTGATTGCAGTCTTCATCCATCAAAACTTTACTAGCGAGACTGGTTATCAAGTCGAGAAAACGTCGCTTGCGTCTCATCTGGCCATACAGCGGTGGGATGTGTTGACAATCCGTTCAGTCTGTACTTCACACAGCGCATGTGACGTGTGATATATATATTGTATTGCAAGTATTCTTGGCACAGGTCTGTTATATAATATGGTAAATTGTCTACAGTCATAAATCATTTTGTGGTGATAAATAGTGTTTATTAGTTATTTTAGTCAAATTTGAGTTGTATTGAACCCATTTTATTATATAATATATGGAAGTGCCATCATGAAGTGCCTCACAGATCACTAGGACTACACTGGTGCTTAGGCATAAATGTTCCCTTTCGAAAGGTCTCCCATTGTGTTGGCACGCTTATGGGGAAACTCCTGTTTATTCTGATACTAAAGCCTGTTTTGTTCACGTTCGTGTAGCTGCATGAACCAATGGCGCGTCAACCTGCCAAAAGGGGTGGAGCCGACCTCTATATAAGTCGGCTCTGAGCAGCATTTGTTAGAATTTTTCTCCTTCAGCAACGAAGATTATCTCCTTGCTGACTCTGCAAGTAAGAAGCCTAAGAAGAAAGAAGTTCAGCTCAGCCTTGCTGCTCGCCACCGTAGAAGGAGACCCCGGCAGCGGAAGAAGATATGTAGACAGCAAATATATAGACAACAAATATTTTTGTTGTCGAGTAGTTGTTTGATCTCATATGACTTAATGTAAGAGCCTGCAATAATGCAGTTTGACCAGTGTGGCGCTGTAGCACAAGACTGTAATTCAGCTCTACTGATGCAATTCAAGAGATGAAGACACAGCGCTTCAGGTCAGACCAAACGCAACTGAAACTGAAGCTGCTGAGCGGCGTTTGGATGAATAT
>NW_015628289.1:289252-292784 GCF_001515625.1 Sinocyclocheilus rhinocerous
TAATGTAAGAGCCTGCAATAATGCAGTTTGACCAGTGTGGCGCTGTAGCACAAGACTGTAATTCAGCTCTACTGATGCAATTCAAGAGATGAAGACACAGCGCTTCAGGTCAGACCAAACGCAACTGAAACTGAAGCTGCTGAGCGGCGTTTGGATGAATATATAAATATATGAGGCGCGCGTTTCCTCTCAATAACAAAATAAACAACAAAAACTGACAGCGGTGAGAAAGCAGCAGTTAAGAACACGTCTGATTACAATGATGTGGATGTTTGCACAAGCTCTGCAGTTTGGTACTCCAGTAAAGTCCAGTCACGTCACGTTTATTTATATAGTACTTTATGCAATAGATAGCCTTAAATCAAGCAGCTTTACAGTATTAAACATGAAAAGTCAGTGTCGCTTTCAGTTTGAATTACAACTTGATTTTCTGCTATAAAGCAGCTCTCCAGTGTGGAGCTAGCTAATAGGGGTGGGAATCGCAGGGTACCTCAAGATACGATACGAATCACGATACATGGCTCACGATACGATAATATCACGAATACAGCGATTCTGCGATAATCGATATATTGCTAGACAATCCTATGGCGATACATCACGATATCTGTCTAACTATGAAAACAAAATGCCTGTGAAAAGGTTAAGTGCAAGTTTTATCTCTTTATTCAAGTCCAAACTGATAGAAAACAGCACAAAAAGTTCTGTAAATCAAATTGAACATGTTAAGTAAATTAATCATTTTATTCTTGGACTTATTAAAAGCTTACACATTTCTTCGTGTGTAAATCAACACATTTAACTGCTTATCAACTTCTGCCGGTCGGTGCGCACTGCCCACACTGCACTTGCACTATCTAAAGAGAGAGAGAGCATCCAGTTCTGTTGACATAAAACTGGACGTGCCGGCACCACTCTTTCTCACTCATATAGTGAGGGAAATCCACCTGCGATCCGAGCTGAGAGGTTAGGCTACTCACGGACCCAATATGTGCTCTGCAATGATAACATGATCGATGCCTACATTCCACTCTGATAGCTGTTCCGGGGCAGTTTTTTAGTTCTCATCTCCATAAACATAAGACGGCGGTGCATCTATTGATTTGTTGTCGGTCTACCATTACGCTCGTATTTCTTCTTCGCTGTGAATTACAATTTCTATTCCGCAATCCGCAATCTGGGAAGCGCCACCACAAGAAGTCTGGCGATACATCACGATATCTGTCTAACTATGAAAACAAAATGCCTGTGAAAAGGTTAAGTGCAAGTTTTATCTCTTTATTCAAGTCCAAACTGATAGAAAACAGCACAAAAAGTTCTGTAAATCAAATTTAACACGTTAAGTAAATTAATCATTTTATTCTTGGACTTATTAAAAGCTTACACATTTCTTCGTGTGTAAATCAACACATTTAACTGCTTATCAACTTCTGCCGGTCGGTGCGCACTGCCCACACTGCACTTGCACTATCTAAAGAGAGAGAGAGCATCCAGTTCTGTTGACATAAAACTGGACGTGCCGGCACCACTCTTTCTCACTCATATAGTGAGGGAAATCCACCTGCGATCTGAGCTGAGAGGTTAGGCTACTCACGGACCCAATATGTGCTCTGCAATGATAACATGATCGATGCCTACATTCCACTCTGATAGCTGTTCCGGGGCAGTTTTTTAGTTCTCATCTCCATAAACATAAGACGGCGGTGCATCTATTGATTTGTTGTCGGTCTACCATTACGCTCGTATTTCTTCTTCGCTGTGAATTACAATTTCTATTCCGCAATCCGCAATCTGGGAAGCGCCACCACAAGAAGTCTGGAGGTACTGCCTCCCCAGTAAGTCAAAGTGGTAAACAGCCACAGTGTGGGTATGAATTTAGACCTTTTGAATGTTTAAAAAAAATATTGATACTTGGTGCCAGAGTATCGATAACGTCTCGCGGCTGGAAATATCGTGATAAATTGGCACATCGATTTATTGTCCCACCCCTACTAGCTAATGATAAAATCGTTTTATTAGTATGGAAAAATATATATTGTTTCATTAAAGTGATAGTTTGGTTTGTAGAGATCAAAGCTTGATCTTGCTCAGGACTGTTTTGATTATCATAACCCTATTAGGTTTTTTAAGAGAGATTATGTTGTGAGTAAAATAGTTTATCCAAAAATAAAACATCTCATCACTTACCTTTTTGTTTCTTATCCATATGGCTTACAAAAGGAGATGTTAGGCAGAATGATCTGTCATTCAGTTACTTTTTCATATAGCTAATTAATTGGTAAATGAGAGTTTCTCTGTCATCTCATTTTGTGTGCCAAATATATGTATTTGTATAAATTAATTGTATAATAATTGGAATTACATAATATGATTTTCAAAAGCTGAAATGGTTGCCTTTACTTGTTAGAATATGTATAACTCAATATTTTAACTAATTGCAAAAGCAGAATAATAAAGTCTACTGATTAATTAGTGAAATAATCGATGATAGTGCACTATAGATCCCCTGAGGAACAATTCCACTCATTCTCTGCAATACGCAAGGAAGAATTGTATAAACTTGTCAAATCATCAAAACCTACAACATGTATGTTAGACCCTATTCCATCTAAGCTACTAAAAGAGGTGCTTCCAGAAGTCATGGATCCTCTTCTGAATATTATTAATTCATCAGTTTCTTTAGGATATGTCCCAACAACCTTCAAATTGGCTGTTATTAAGCCTCTCATAAAAAAACACAACCTGGTCCTGGAGAATTAGTTAATTTCAGACCGATCTCAAATCTACCTTTTCTGTCAAAAATACTAGAAAAGGCAGTATCCTCTCAGCTATGTTCCTTCTTAGAGAGAAATGGTATCTGTGAGGATTTCCAGTCAGGATTTAGACTGTATCATAGTATTGAGACTGCTCTCATCAGAGTTACAAATTGCCTGCTCTTATCATCCGATCATGGTTGTATTTCCCTATTAGTGCTACTGGATGCTGCATTTGACACTATCGACCACAACATTCTTTGGAGTAGACTACAAAATTATGTTGGAGTTAGTGGAATTGCATTGGCATGGTTCAAATCTTACTTATCTGACCATCGTCAGTTCGTAGCAGTGAATGATAAGGTATCATATCGATCACAATTACAGTATGGAGTACCACAAGGCTCAGTACTACCGTTGCTTTTCACGCTTTACATGTTACCCTTGGGAGATATCATCAAGAAACATGGTGTTAACTTTCACTGTTATGCTGATGATACTCTGCTCTATATTTCTTCGTGGCCCGATGAAACATACCAGTTCACAAAACTAACAGAATGCATAGTTGATATAAAAAACTGGATGACTAGTAATTTCCTACTGCTAAATTCAGATTTGTTTTAAATTATTTTTAAAAGTTTTAATTATTGAACTAAAAATATCTGCATATAATTACCTAGAACACTGTCTAACACTTGATGGCTGGTCTGTTAATTCTTCGTCATCAGTTAGGAACCTAGGTGTGCTATTTGATAGCAATCTTTCCTTTGAAAACCATG
>NW_015628289.1:293266-294447 GCF_001515625.1 Sinocyclocheilus rhinocerous
ATCAGGAAACACGGTGTTAGCGTTCACTGTTATGCTGATGATACTTAGCTCTATATTTCTTCACGGCCCGATGAAACATACCGATTTGCAAAACTACTGGAATGCATAGTTGATATAAAAAACTGGATGACTAGTAATTTCCTACTGCTAAATTCAGATTTGTTTTAAATTATTTTTAAAAGTTTTAATTATTGAACTAAAAATATCTGCATATAATTACCTAGAACACTGTCTAACACTTGATGGCTGGTCTGTTAATTCTTCGTCATCAGTTAGGAACCTAGGTGTGCTATTTGATAGCAATCTTTCCTTTGGAAACCATGTTTCTAGCATTTGTAAAACTGCATTTTTCTTTCTTAAAAATATATCTAAATTACGACCTATGCTCTCAATGTCAAATGCAGAAATGTTAATTCATGCGTTTATGACCTCAAGGTTAGATTATTGTAATGCTTTATTGTGTGGTTGTTCCGCACAAACTCCAGATAAACTCCAAACTCCAAATAAACAAACTCCAGCTGATCCAAAATGCAGTAGCTAGAGTTCTTACTAGAACCAGGAAGTACGACCATATTAACCCGGTTCTGTCAACTCTGCACTGGCTCCCTATTGAACATTGTATACATTTTAAAATCTTGCTAATTACTTATAAAGCTCTGAATGGTTTTGCTCCTCAATACTTGAGCGAGCTCATATCGCATTATTGTCCTTCATGTCCGCTGCAATCTCAAAACTTTGGCCATTTGATAATACCTAGAAAATCAAAATCAACTGTGGGCGGCAGATCCTTTTCCTATTTAGCGCCCAAACTCTGGAACAATCCACCTAGCGTTGTTCGGGAGACAGACACACTCTGTCAGTTTAAATCTAGATTAAAGACCCATCTCTTTAACCTGGCTGACACATAACACACTAATACGCATTCTTATTCCGAGGTCACCCCTAGCCATACAGATCCAGTCTGTATACAGATCAGATGGTGGATCAGCACCTAGAGATGACCTCTACAGCCCTGAATGTCAGTGGAGACCATGTCAGCTAGATGCTCCCCAGAGACAGATCCCTTGCAAAGACCTCATCACCTTGACGACCATTGGCAAAAGACCACGGGAACCAGACAAGTCCTCTGCACAATCTGACCTGTGTTAGAGCCTGGAATTAAACCACGCCATGCTGGTTTC
>NW_015628289.1:294660-303309 GCF_001515625.1 Sinocyclocheilus rhinocerous
CGATGGAGTTTTGGTTCCTTGCCACTGTCTCCTTTGGCTTGCTTAGTTGGGGACGCTTGACTGATTGCACAGACACTATTGGAAGAGAGCTGAACTGGATGATGACATCACTGAATCATCAATGAACTGATTTTAGCTGAAAAATGGCTCTGTTATTGTCTTCTTGCATCATTGACAAACTATTTTCCTGTTTGACACTGTAAAGCTGCTCTGGCACAGTATTGTATAAAGCGCTATACAAATAAAGGTGACTTGACTTATCTTTAGTCCTCAAGGCCCTACGGGGCCCTCCCTTTAAGCTGCTCCAGTCGGCCGACTTGCGGCCTCTGTCGTTTAAGACCACCCTCCCTTTGGCTTTAGTGTTGATCAAGCGAGTGGGTGACCTGTAAGCACTGTCAGTCAGTGCTTCCTGTCTTGAGTTTGGGCCTAACGACTGTAGAGTCGTCCTCAAACCGAGACACAGCTATGTGCCGAAAGTGCTCTCCACACCATTTAGAGTACAAGTCATCACCCTTCTAGCGCTCCCCAATGGGCTCTTAGAGTGTATGTTGAGCGCTCTGGCCTGTTTAGACATTCAGAGTAGCTCTTTGTGTGCTTCGGAGTCCGTTCTAAAGGGCTGCCGGTTACGAAGCAGAGACTGTCTCACTGGATAGTGGATGCTATAGCCTTGGCTTACGCCTCAGGCCTAGGTGTGAGGGCCCACTCCACCAGAGGAATGGACTTCTACAGGGCTTCTGTCACCGATGGAGTTTTGGTTCCTTGCCACTGTCGCCTCTGGCTTGCTTAGTTGGGGACACTTAATTTCCAGCAATATCGTCGACTTGATTGCACAGATACTATTTAAACTGAACTGAGCTGGATGATGACATCACTGAATTCAATGATGAACTGCCTTTAACTGAAAATTGAGTGTTTACTATTGTCATTTTGCATTATTGACACACTATTTTCCTAATTAATGCTGTACAGTTGCTTTGACAATCTGTATTGTTAAAAGCGCTATATAAATAAAGGTGACTTGACTTGACTTGGTCCAGCGGGATTTCTATTGCTGATATTTGTGCAGCGCATCGTCGCCATCTACCTTCACCAGGTTTTATAACTTGGATGTCCCTGGCCTGCAGGCACAGATTTTGTCCACTTAATTCCTCCTAATCATCTTTGTAAGTGGAGAGGGTTATGTTATGTAGTCCTCAGCCTAAACCCCTTGGGTCTCATTATTGGCTCATGCTTACGGGAGCCCTCAGTACGAGTGCTTTGGGGCTGGGCTCGCAGAGTAGCTTCATTTCTGCACTTGCTTATAGCACAGCGCTATTGGACGTGTTCCCCATAAGCGTGTTTACACAACAGGAGAGACCATTCAAAAAGGAACGCTCCGGTTACTAACATAACCACAGTTCCCTGAGGTAAGGGAACGAGCGTTGCGTAGGCTGCCGTGCAATAAGGCTGCCCTCGAATCGATGACTGTCGCTTCAGTCGAAAGATTCTGCCGAAATGGCGCTCAGAGCCGACTTATATAAAGGTCGGCTCCTCCCCTTTTGGCGGGTTGAAGTGCCATTGGTTCGTGCAGCCACACGAACGTGAACAAATCAGACTTCAATATCAGAGTAAACAGGAGTTTCCCCATAAGCGTGTCAATGCAACGCTCGTTCCCTTATCTCAGGGAACCGAGGTTACGTTAGTAACCGGAGCATTTTTATGCATCAAAACAAACCTATTTTTTTATTTATTTATTTTTCATTTTTCTAGGAAAAACTCAAATTCTTTAATGAATTAAACTGGAAATCTACTTCAGCAGTGCTGAAACTGCTCTTAAAGCTTCAGTGATTCATGCTAGTGCCCATAAAACCACTTTGTAATGTTTGTAGTGGTGAATATGGAGGCATTATTATCCTGGAATATGTAATAATTACATATTAAATATGATGCAGCTGATCCAGTAAAATGATCTCATCCTGTAAAATATATATGGGTCTTTCCTAGGGGCAGCCCTGCTATAAATTCCAGTTTTATAAAGTTCTCCACATTTTTGTTAAAATGAGGTCATGGGGTTGATGTTACTCTCCTGTTGTTATGAGACTGTGTCATGTGGCATTTGGCCTCTGATGGGTGAATCTATTGCTAGGGTATGATCATATTTGACATCTGACCTCCCTTCCTTGTCATTATTTCTGATTCAGTTTCTCTTGACACCCTGCAGAATTTATCAGCATTTTTTACTTGTGCAGTGACTATTTGGCTTGCTTTATACAGTAGTTGTGGTTTACATATTGTTTATGTATATTTCTGTTGTTTTGTCTGCTCTGTATCTCATCCAGAGAAACGTAATTCCGATCTCAGGACCTGACCCGAGCATGACTACTAACAATCTAACTAACAGTTTACTAAGATTAGTAATATTAGTGTTTTGCAATATTGCTTAAAAACAGTTTTGAGTTGAGAGCAGAGCTCTGAATAAGTATAATGATTTTAGTTTTTATTTTTCCTGGTTTAAGTCAGTCACTAGCTTCCCTCATGCCGTTTATTGTCTGTGGTATCAGCCCTCAGATATAATATATGTAAAAATGTATAATTTGTATGTGAAAAGATAAGAGGCTGAGCAGTGAGTGATCATCAGGCCTTTTTCTGCACTGATTTTTGCTAGAAAATATGTGGAATTCTGGAGATTAGATTTATAAAATTCAAATACATGGTAAAATGTGTTCAATAGTACTGCCAAAATGTTTAATGAACAAACACTCAATGGGTGCTGATTCTATGTGGTAATCCTACATGTTTTTTGTTTTAGCAAATTAAAACAAAAATTAAATCTCACATTGAATCTAGTCAGGTTGAATCTGGACACTGTACACACAATGAATAACATTTTTTTCTAGCTATTCTTTCTAATCATGTATGTCTGGGAAAATTATAGAAAAGTCAAAAGGTGTGAGAACCCTAAAATAAAGACAAGTCGTCCCTTTGTCATCCAGGCAGGGGAGCTGTTGAAGAGGCTTCTGACCCACGAATCTGAGACCCATCAGCCATCAGAAAGTGAACTGTCATCTTCTTGCAGCTTGCCCTCTCTTCTGGATGACAGTGTGGAAATCAAGCCGGCGAGGCCTTCCAAAACAAATAAGCAAACTGTTGGAACACAAGGTTAGTAGGCTAGTTTGACATTTCAGCTTAGCTGGCACTTTATTGCATTTACAAATTCAGCTTTTTGCAAAGATCTGCTTTTCCGGTTTCAAATGAATAGCTTGTTTAAATACACACAGTTGTTAAGAGCTGTGCTCGGCCAGACAGTATAGCTCAGAGAGAGAATCTGAGAGGGACTCCCCAAAAGCAGGCAAGCCACATTAAGGGTTCATTTTCAGTGCTTAAAGCAGGGAAACATCAGCTCTGTGGCTCCGTTCTGATGAAGGCTGAAGAGGAGACCTCGAGTACTCGCAGGATGCCAGAGCTCTGACCCTCATGAGAATACACTTTTGCCCAAATCTCATTTCTGACAAAGCCAGCCAGCCTTCATTCTCCCTTTAAACCTGTCTTAATCAGTCCGGCTGTTCAGATTCAAAAAGCTCCCCAACCCCCTTCCAGAGCTCTCTCTCGCTTTCTTTTCTTTCTCGTTTCTCCTCTGTCTTGCTCTTCCACCGTCTCTCTGAGCTGCGCTTTCCTTCTCTTTTCTTTGTTTCAGGAATTCAAAGTGCTGAAGAGGACAGTGCCGACCAAAGCCCAGTGGAAAGTATTCCTATTAGAGGTAAAAAGGCAGATCGAAGAAGCGCCCGTTCGGGAGTTCTTCTGTGTCCGTTTTGTCTTTCTCCTCACGCAGTAGATAATGGGGTCCCTTTTTTCCCAACTGGATAGCTGTGAAAGGATGATCAAGGTGAATCAGAGGTCAAAGTCCCACCTGAAGAGTGGAACAGTTCTTCTAATTATCGGCAGAGAAAACAAACCTGTCTCTTTTCTTCTGCTCTAGGTATGGCTGAAACTGAGATTCTCAGAGCGCATAATGCGGAGGTTTAATTGTCCACCGGCCGGGTTGGGGGTGCCGCACAAGATCTGTCATTGGTTCTCATTATCTGCTAAACAATGCCAGCCAGAGGCAGACTTGAAAAGACTGGATGTCAAGGCATCCTTTGAAAAGCCTCGTGTAGCAAGTCCCAGCGCCAGCTCAGAAATGTAAAACTATCCATTATTCCACTTGGCTATCTGATTTCAAACTGTGCCTTTCATGCGCAGGGCTAGCCCAAGAGCGCCACGGAGAGAGAAGTCCAGCTTCTCGCTGCAACTAATCAAAGGCATTATGGTAGTAGAAAACCGCCTCTGCTGTCCCTGGCTGCTTATGCGCTGTTTACAGGTGGCTAATGAAGACTGCGTTGAGTTCTGTTGCCTTTCGTATTACATCACTCTGGAAAGTTGGAAGCCGAGGTCTTTAGCAAATATTTGACTAGCTGCTTTCGCATTTTGTAATTGTTTTTATTTTTTATTTTTTTCTATAGAGACCAAAGCATATCAGCTGCTTAAACAGTCTGTGGCACAAGAGAGGCACTGGAGTGACTCGGAGGAGCAGAATTCTGAGCCGTCAGGTAACAGAAAATAATAATCACTTTTTAATTTTAATAATATATGTACATAAATAGCCCTTTCTCTTTTAAACTACATGTGCAGCGCCCATTTAACCCAGTTACATTTCAAAAATGTGGAGAGTGCTTTGAATGAAGAAAAAGGATCTTGAGGGTACAATGTTTAGGTTTTCACATCAACACAAGTTCACACAATCAGCTAAGACACACGCAGCCCTCCCAGCAGCGCCTCTCCTCCACGAATCCATTAGGGCAGGTAATGGATGGGTGAACCTCGAGAAGAGTAATCGTCTCTGATTTCACATGCTTTTCCGAGCATCACGCTGACACAAGGGACGAAAGTCTCCCTCCCTGTGTCTGCGTCTTTTTTTTCCCCCCTCTTTCTTCTTTTCTGTCTCTTCTGCCCATTCTTTATGCCCACTCTGCCCACCTCCCCTCGCTCTCTCTCAGCTAGTTTACACTATTTGCAGAGGAAAGTTATAATGATCGCACTCTCTGATAGAGCACTCTGATGGATGCCACAGTCTGCCCAATGAATGGCCTCATTAATAAACATAAGCTGTCTCTAGTGCGAGATGATTTTCGATCATCCCAGAACCTCACGGAGCTCCTGAGAGAACCCTGCCGGAGACTCTCCATCGCTTGTGGAGGGTTAGAGGTTGTTTAAAGCTCACAGCAAAGATGATGGTTAGCATTGGAGCATTTGCTTAGCTTTCAGGTAAAACATTTCGTGGCCTTTTTTTTGTTTTGTTTTTTTGCTGCGTTGAAGAATTCCTCTTGCCAGTCACTTCTTGCGCTTTATTGCCTCTACAAGTACCCTGCACTCGAGCACCAGTAGAACACTACATGTGCTGTTCCCTGTCCTCTCTGCTTTCTCGCTCTCTCGTCTCCGTCACTTACTGCTGTCATTCTGTCACTGAGCCGATGGGCACATTAAAAGACCTTCTGGTTCGAACCAAAACTCCCAACAAAATAGTAATAAAGCAAAATAAAATAAATCAAGTGCCTCTCTTTCTTAGCCATAATTATGATTTTGCGCTTAAGCCGAGACCGTAGCTGAAGAATCAGAGTTTAAAGCAAGCGCTTTGGTGCAAAAAAATGCATTTATGGGCCTCTGTGTACCTCCTCATTATGTGGGGGGCTGATTCATTAAGTAATTGGTTTGCAGTTGTTTACATGAGTATTAAGGCCCCCTATTCAGCAGTCTTTGAGAGATACATTGTGCAAATGTTGCATGTTATGAATGCCCAATGAGAGGCGGGGGGCCAGGCCTATTGGCCAAACACTGCGCTGGGCTGAAAAGACCAGAGAAAAGCGTCAGGCACTGCTTTGCATAGCAATGACGCGCCCATAATAAGCTTTCCAGATTAAATACATGCAGTCCATACAAGATGCAAAGAGATACTCTTAACACATTTATGTGTGTTCATTTCACTATTATGGCACTGAAGAGAATTGGGGTCTTTCGTCAGCGTGCTGCAAAATACTTTTATCAAACACAGCGTTTTATTGTGTTATAATTCAGAGGCTGTGTGGACTGTGTGGACCAGGGCACTGGTCCCATTGGTCTGGCCCATAATACAGCTCTGAATTCAGACTAACATGGTTGGCCACGAATGAGATCAGGAAGATCATTGATGTTTTTTTGTGTGTTTTTTTTCAGTGTGACTGGAGTAAACACTGTAGATATTATACATGTCCAAAACACTAATTACATATATTAATGCCAGGTTTAGATCAGTAATAATAATGTATGTATTCCATTTAATTACAAATTAATTCACAAATTAATAATGAATTATACAACTACTTTAAGTATAATCCAGCCTTACCTGGTCACATACGGTACACTCACTTTTTAAGCATCATGTACTATATAGCAAATCTTGGCTGTGTCATTTTTTAGATATCGTCAACTGTATCATCGCACAGCTCTCTATCAAATGCCTGATTTTTAATTTTTTTATTTTTTTTTTATAAAGTTGTATATATATATATATATAAGTATTTCCATTTGTCCTCTTTTAATAAAAAAGCAATGTGTTTGTCCTTGAAAACACTCTTAGCATCATTAACACAAGTTCACGTGGGAGGCATCAGTCAAGCTGTATTTTCATTCAGAGCTTCCTCTCTCATCATCGGCATTATTTGATTGCTTCAGTAAATCAGGGCTTTGAATGAAGAAAAAGGATCTTGAGGGTACAATGTTTAGGTTTTCACATCAACACAAGTTCACACAATCAGCTAAGACACACGCAGCCCTCCCAGCAGCGCCTCTCCTCCACGAATCCATTAGGGCAGGTAATGGATGGGTGAACCTCGAGAAGAGTAATCGTCTCTGATTTCACATGCTTTTCCGAGCATCACGCTGACACAAGAGTCGAAAGTTTCCCTCCCTGTCTCTCTGTCTTTTTTTTCCCTCTTGCTCCTTTTCTCTCTTCTGCCCAGTCTTTATGCCCACTCTTTGCCCGCCTCCCCTTTCTCTCTGTCTCAGCTAGTTTACTCTATTTGAAGAGGAAAGGGTATAATGATTGCACTCTGACAGAGCTCTCTGATGGATGCCACAGTCTGCCCAATGAATGGCCTCATTAATAAACATAAGCTGTCTCTAGTGCGAGATGATTTTCGATCATCCCAGAACCTCACGGAGCTCCTGAGAGAACCCTGCCGGAGACTCTCCATCGCTTGTGGAGGGTTAGAGGTTGTTTAAAGCTCACAGCAAAGATGATGGTTAGCATTGGAGCATTTGCTTAGCTTTCAGGTAAAACATTTCGTGGCCTTTTTTTTGTTTTGTTTTTTTGCTGCGTTGAAGAATTCCTCTTGCCAGTCACTTCTTGCGCTTTATTGCCTCTACAAGTGTTTTTTTGCTGCGTTGAAGTAGAACACTACATGTGCTGTTCCCTGTCCTCTCTGTTTTCTCGCTCTCTCGTCTCCGTCACTTACTGCTGTCATTCTGTCACTGAGCCGATGGGCACATTAAAAGACCTTCTGGTTCGAACCAAAACTCCCAACAAAATAGTAATAAAGCAAAATAAAATAAATCAAGTGCCTCTCTTTCTTAGCCATAATTATGATTTTGCGCTTAAGCCGAGACCGTAGCTGAAGAATCAGAGTTTAAAGCAAGCGCTTTGGTGCAAAAAAATGCATTTATGGGCCTCTGTGTACCTCCTCATTATGTGGGGGGCTGATTCATTAAGTAATTGGTTTGCAGTTGTTTACATGAGTATTAAGGCCCCCTATTCAGCAGTCTTTTGAGAGATACATTGTGCAAATGTTGCATGTTATGAATGCCCAATGAGAGGCGGGGGGCCAGGCCTATTGGCCAAACACTGCGCTGGGCTGAAAAGACCAGAGAAAAGCGTCAGGCACTGCTTTGCATAGCAATGACGCGCCCATAATAAGCTTTCCAGATTAAATACATGCAGTCCATACAAGATGCAAAGAGATACTCTTAACACATTTATGTGTGTTCATTTCACTATTATAGCACTGAAGATAATTGGGGTCTTTCATATCCACCCCCATTTTTTTTTTTCTTAATTCCCTTCCCTGTGCTCTCTTCCTCGTCAGCGTGCCGTTTTTACTGCAAAATACTTTTATCAAACACAGCGTTTTATTGTGTTATAATTCAGAGGCTGTGTGGACAGACCAGGCGGTATTTGTTACGCCTGTGTGCCGCAGTGATTCAGGAAGGAGAGCGCTGGAATAAGCAGCTTCACTCCATGTAAAGGCCTCTTGTTCCTGCACTTTGTTTAAGGCTGCATGCCACAGCTTCCTCCTCTTCAGCTGCTATTGTGTCTTCTGCTATTGCAGGCATGTAGCGCAGATCTCGCTCGCTCGCGTGCTGTTTCTTAATGTCCCACTCTGTTGCTTTATGAAAAATAACAGGGTAGGATTAGTGGGTTTATTTAAAGGGGTCATATGATGCTTTTTTAAAGATCATTATTTTGTGTATTTGGTGTAACAGAATATGTTGACATGCTTTAATGTTCAAAAAACACATTATTTTTCAAATACTGTACATTATTGTAGGTCCTCTATGCCCCGCCTCTCTCAAACGCTTCGTTTTCTACAAAGCCCCCTCCTT
>NW_015628289.1:303589-303857 GCF_001515625.1 Sinocyclocheilus rhinocerous
CACACACACACACACACACGATGCTCAAAACTCCGCATTTGAACAGTCAATAAGCAAATACTAACAAAACATACTTACAGTCGCTGATTCAGAAGCGCCAGATTGTCATAGCAAAGTCAGAAAAGTCAGAATTCCTAGGTTCACGAAACGGTCGTCCATAAAATGCATTGCTGTTCTGTTGAAATTAATCTAAAAGATTCCTAAATGCATCTACTTTCGAAAGGCCAAATAAAAAGTGCTTTTGCCTAGAAACAGACGCTGTCTGTTT
>NW_015628289.1:304408-307794 GCF_001515625.1 Sinocyclocheilus rhinocerous
CACACACTCACACGATGCGCAAAACTCCGCATTTGAACAGTCAATCGCAAATACTTAAACTAATAACAAAACAGTAGCTGATTCAGAAGCGCCAGATTGTCATAGCAAAGTCAGAATTACCTCCTCTCCTAGGTTCACGAAACGGTTGTCCATAAAATGCATTGCTGTTCTGTTGTAAGTGGTCTTAAAGATTCCTAAATGCATCTACTTTCGTAAGGCCAAATAAAGTGCTTTTGCTTTCGCTTAGAACACACAGCGTCTCCCTGACATGGCTGCTTCAACACTAACTGCGGTTACTGAAACCATGCCTTCTTTCTTTGCGTGCACATTTGGGCGCATTATGCAAATATTCCCACATAGTGACCTAGATATGTGGGGGCGTGTTAGAACGAGCCGTTTTAGGGGGGCGTGGCAGAGTCTTAACTTTGATATAGAATATCTCTTTGGTTTTGAGACTTTAGTCTTTGCAACTTCAGGGATCTTATCTATTCACGAACAGCTTGTAACACTACAAAGAGAAAGGAAAACTTGAAATCGCATCATATGACCCCTTTAACATCTTCAACATTTTATCAATTTCTCACATTGTCATTGAGGAAAACAATTGTGCTTGTGTAACAGCAGCATGATTGTTAATATGTAAAAATAAATAAATTTGTTCTTTCACACACCCTTGTAAGAATTTTCACAGTTTAAGTCTTTGTTTTCATATTTTTTCTCTATAGTTTCTATTGTTTTTGTTCATTTTTATTTTTAGTAACCTATGCAAATGAGAAATGTTGTCGTGAGAAATGTTAATCTGTCATACAGCTGAAATGAAAAGTTGATTAACATTTATTTTATTTTAAGTAACAAAAAATGTTTTAGTTAGTAGTTTTAGTCAACTATAATAACACTGGTGAGTGTGTCTTCAGCTGTCCACCAGTGGTGGGTGTAATAGGGGTAGCACTAAACAGCAGTAGCCAGTGGGGGTCACTCTCTTTCTTTGTGCCTCTTTTCATCCACCTGCTTTTGTATACTAAAAAAGAATATCCTCTGTATGCATACCAACATTTATTTCACTGAGCCTAAAATGCCGCTTTCTTTATTTCCAAGGTGAGGTCTTCATCTTGGGATGCTAAAATAATACCAGATTAAAAAATGGCAATAAATGCAGTGACCTAGTTCCCTTGAGGTGCTGTCTGTGTATACACACAGCACAAATTAAAAGAAAAGCCCCCATGCCTGCTCTCCTGCTGTTCTGGTTATTAGCCAGCAGAGGGAACTCATATTTAGCCCAGCCGTTGGTACCGTGACAGTGGCAGCCGGTGACCAGTAGAGGGCGATCTGTCTGCTGCTCTGAATCATTACCTCACTCCAGAGCTCTTGGCTCTTACAGGGGTCTAATCAATGGTAAATCAGTGCTGCTGTGGGTCACAGCTGGGACGGGTGTAGGAGGTGCTACTGCTACCTTGCACAAACACTGATCTAAAGAGTGTGTTCTATTAGCATAGCTGTGGAGGCGTATAGATGTTTATATTAATATGCTATATTCTCATGATAGGTATAGATCCTTTTATACTTATAGACTGAAAAATAAAATTGGTGTAGAAACAATTTTCCCTCAGAAATTGCTTGCAAATTTCACAAATAATTACAATGAATTGGCAAGTAACGCACTGAATTAAACATGGAACATGCAATGAAGTGGAAAATATTTTCTTGTAAAACATGCTCCAATAGTCTTTGTTTTATTTACAACTTTGAAAAATATTTTGTTTTTTTTTAGTGTGTGTGTACATATATATATACACACTTGCGCACACACACACACACACACACACATATATAGCTGTGATTAATCAATAATTCAATTAGGTTTTTTTTCCTTTTATTATATATTTAATAGTGAATATCTGTAGTTTTTGACATGACACGTGCATTTTGTTTTACTTTATAAACAGAGTATTTCAAAAGGAACAATACCACAATGATACACTTTCATCAAGTGTAAACGCAGAGCTATAATCGTTCGTGATGACAGTTATTATGAAAATAACTTTGCCCAGACATCAAACGCAGTCTAAGCGCAGTCTATTTACATGAAGCGTATTGCTGCATAGGATGCCGAGAGACGTCTTTTATTCATAGCTCACAGATATCATAACAACAACCCACACACCCCATATATTAATGTATCAAATGCTTGCCTAAAAACGCACTAGGGCACTTTTCATCAAATATCGCAAATACATCCAAATGCTCAAAACAACGTGGAACAGAGGGAGAGCGGAAAAAGTAAACGCCGGAGCGAAGGGAAATAGAGAGAGGTTGCCGTCAAAGCAGTAATTTGCATCATTTTACACATTACATTCACCTCTGTGTATGAGACGCAGCCAAACAGTGGCCAGCCCTGTCTTACATATTCAGATTCGTTGCCTCAATTAAGTGAACCTCAGTGCAAGATGAACTGGCATAAATGTTTATGGAAATGGAATATTAGATTGGAGGGTCAGTGGCATTCACAGCTCTCTATGATAATGGTGTCTTGAAATCAGACTCGTCACTGTCTGAAGTGGCCCAGCTGATAGAGCATTCCCATGGCAAGCAAGTTATATAAAAGAATAGCCTTATTTACCCACCCAAACATGTATTTATTATTGAGCTCATCATGACTAAAGGGGGGGGGGGGAAAGCCCACAAATTTTGCTTTAGCGTTCACTGCTGGGAAAGAGAAAGGCCTCCTGTATTTTCAGATTTCAATTTGAAAGGGAGATGTAAAATTGGACACAAGATGTTTGTTTGTTAGTTTATTCATTTTTGCAGACAGTTTAGTATTTAATTTTCATGAATCCCATAAAGCATTTTTACAAATAAACAAAGTCACCCACATCTTGGTTGCTCTGAGGGTAAGCAGATAAACATCACATTTTCATTTTTGGGTGAACTGAATCCCATAAAGCATTTTTAAGCATAACCCATCAATGCAATCATTATTCAAATAACGTCATTTATGTCAAACTCTCAACAGCAATTCCTATAGTGTCAGTTTATATACTAGGACATGACAAAATTCCTGTTATATATATATATAAATATTGGTAATGTTACAAAATATTTTTTTTTTTTTTCAAATATATTATTTTGAATATTATATTAATCAAATAATTCAGGAAAATGTGTCATGGTTTCTACAAAAATATGAAAGAAGAAGAGATGTTTCTTAAAGGGATAGTTCACCCAAAAATGAAAATGTGATGTTTATCTGCTTACCCCCAGGGCATCCAAGATGTAGGTGACTTTGTTTCTTCAGTAGAACAAAAACAGAGATTTTTAACTCAAACCGTTGCAATCTGTCAGTCATATAATGGAAGTGAATGGGAATCACGGCTTTGAGAGTCAAAAAA
>NW_015628289.1:308875-313747 GCF_001515625.1 Sinocyclocheilus rhinocerous
CAAACCGTTGCAGTCTGTCAGTCATATAATGGAAGTGAATGGGAATCACGGCTTTGAGAGTCAAAAAAACATACACAAACAAAACCCAATTAAACCCTGCGGCTCGTGACGATACATTGATGTGTAAAGACAAAACGATCGGTCTGTGCAAGAAACTGAACAGTATTTATATTGTTTTTTACCTCTGATTTTCACCGCAATGTCCGAACTGTCCTGAGCGCGTTCGCGTCTTCTTCTTCAGCCGGCGCGTGTGGCGTCTTCTTCTTCTTCTTGCTTTACGGCGGATCGCAGACTTATAAGTGCATTACACATCAATGTATCGTCACAAGCCGCAGGGTTTAATTTGGTTTTGTGTGTGTATGTTTTTTGACTCTCAAAGCCGTGATTCCCATTCACTTCCATTATATGACTGACAGACTGCAACGGTTTGAGTTAAAAATCTCTGTTTGTGTTCTACTGAACAAATAAACAAAGTCACCCACATCTTGGTTGCTCTGAGGGTAAGCAGATAAACATCACATTTTCATTTTTGGGTGAACTATCCCTTTAAGCAGCAAATCAGCATATTTTAAAATGATTTCCGAAGGATCATGTGACACTTGATCCTTCAGATGCTTGAATTATGCTGAAAATTTAGCTTTGCCATCACATGAATAAAATATATTACAATAGAAATCTGTTTTTTTTAATTGTAATAATATTTTCACAAAAACATTTTTTGTTATTATATAATATTGTTTTTGCTGTATTATATTTTGGATCTAATAAATGCAGCATTGGTGAGGAGACTGTTTCTTTTAAAAATGATACATTTGAAAGGTAGTGTACGTGAGGAATAATGTACAGTCAATCTGTCTGTTTATTATGCAGCTGCTTACCAAATAAATAAAAAATAATAATTTATTTTTTAATGCAAGAATGAAATCTACCAAAATTATATTGTCTGTCAGTAAACAAAAAAAAAAAAATCATAACATAATTCCAGTTGTATTCCAGAGAGCCAAACAATAAATACTATAACAAATGATGCTACATTATTTCTAATACTCATGTTACACTTGTTTTAAATGTGCTCCTATCATGCTGTCTATGCAACACAAAGCTCACATGCCAAATATCTGTTGATCATATTTAATAAAGATTGTGCTCAGTCCACCTTAAAGGGCCATTTTGAGCAAGAGGATGATTTCCGTCGCAAATAGTATGTTTCTTCGCCTTTCTTGGGTTTTGCTTCTCCTAAAGTCATCAAAATAACCTTCACGATCGGTCTACTATATACTATAAACTTTGATGAAAAAGAATGCAGTATCTGTTTCAGAAAGGTTTTTCACAGGCTTCATGCCAGTCCCGTCCTTTGACCCTGGGAGTGAATAATCTGTGGTACTTTTTGTATCTGTCTACTGTAACTTGATGCTGTGTGTTTTATGAGTTTGGAGTTGTATTCTTATTGAGCCAAAGGAGATTTATGTTACTTGCTCGTTCTGACCTTGATCATAGCATCTGCATACATGCATCAATAGAATTTATGAAATGTCGTACTTTGTGCAGAGATGTTCTGGAAACAAAGGAGCCAAGCTGAATTATATGAGAGCCAGCCTAATTGAGTTCAGCTCCTTTGGTCAGTGTCAAGGTTGTGCGCACGTGACTGAATTTACCATTGGGTCGGCGGGGCACACGTGACTACACATACAATTGACGTTTCGTTTATTCATGCAAATCCATCAAAGGGAAACTAAATATTCTTACACTTGCTCCCAGAATCCTTTAAAGTACATGGACGTGAAAACCAAATCAATGATATGGATGTATGAAGACATGGAGGGAGAGGATGAGGGTGAAGATGAAGATGTCATTGTTGAGATCTGAATAGCCCTGTGCTGATGTAAATGAAGAAGGAAGCCTGTATGAAAAGTAGCGTGAGCTTTTGCATATGCATCAATGCCAATCAAAGGCTTGTCAGGGGTCATGCATTTACATAGAGATATCAGTGATGCTATGGGAACCCAACAAACGGGCGCTCAGTCCACTTATGAATAGAGAGCCCTGACCCGGTCCTTCAGCGCCATTAGAAAAGAAGTCAAGGAAGTTTATTTGGCCACTCGCCCCATCTGAGGGGAAATGATGTTCTTCAGGGTTGGGTTAGGTAACTGTCAAAGAAAAGATGACGTTTTGGTGAGAGATGATGTCTTCCTGGAGCATTTTGTGTGTTGTGGCTGATTTGATGAATTGATGTTGAATGATAAAAAATGTGTTTCTGATTGTTTGATATGGTTCAAACATTTTTAAAGATTTAATTTTTTCTTTTTTTTGTGCTTTTATGTTGTGAAGTCTTGTTTATTTATTTATTTATTTTCATTTCTTACAGGAAGACTGCAAAAAGTAAAGCTTTCTCTGCTGTCCAGTCAAAGGGTAAGACCTCTGTACAAATGACTAAAGCTTGTTAAAAACATGTAGTGTCTGGTGTTAAATGCAGCTGCCAGCTCATTGTGCACATATCTCTTTATTGTAATGCTTATGTTCCACAATTAAAATACACTAGTACTCAAAACACTACCAGTCAGAAGTTTGGAATAATTAAGCATTTTAAATGTTTCTGAAAGAAGTCTCTTATGCTCACTTAGACGGCGTTTATTTAATCAATAATACAGTAAAAACAGTAATATTGTAAGATATTAACAAAATTTAAAAGAGCTGTTTTCGATTTTGAATATATTTTAAAGGGGTCATATGATGTTGCTAAAAAGAACATTATTTTGTGTATTTGGTGTAATGAAATGTGTTTATGCTGTTTAAGGTTAAAAAAACACATTATTTTCCACATACTGTACATTATTGTTTCTCCTCTATGCCCCGCCTTTCTGAAACGCGTCGATTTTTACTTTGCAACTTTACAGATCTTCTTTATGCACCAAGAGCTTGTAACACTCCAAAGAGAAAGAAAAAATTGAAATCGCATCATATGACCCCTTAAAAAAATGTAAGATGAATTTTCAGCAGCCATTACTCTTTAGTGTCACCTTCAGAAAACATTATTATTAATATTTCTTATTATTATCCTTATTGAAAACAGTTTTTGCTGCTTAATACTTTTTTTGTGGAAACTGTGATACTTTTATTTAGGGCTGCACGATAAATCGCATGCGATATTTAACGCGCATCTTGTCAGTAAAGCCATTCTGTAATCAGCGGTAAATCTCCATCACGTGCGGGCTTTCACATGGAGCAGCATTAACTACACAGAGCCGTTGTTCACCGACAAGCTGCGTAAAACATGCGCAAAATATGATCGTGATTTTGCGCAGCTCGTCAGTGAACAACGGCTCTGTGTAGTTAATGCTGCTCCATGTGAAAGCCCGCAGGTGATGGAGATTTACCGCTGATTAAAGAACCGGCTTTACTGACAAGATGCACGTTAAATATCGCATGCGATTTATAGTGCAGCCCTACTTTTATTTCAGGATTCTTTAATGAAATGAACAACATGTACTTGAAATAGAAATCCTTTTTAACATTATGAATTCATTCAAAGGTTTGGGGTATCATGGTTTCCACAAAAATATGAAGCAGCGCAACTGTTTTCAACTTTGATGATAATAATAAATGTTTATTGAGTAGCAAATCAGCATATTAGAATGATTTCTGAAGATCATGTGACACTGAAGACTGGAGTAATGATGCTGGAAATTCAGCTTTGATCAGCAATTACATTTGAAAGATTACAATAGAAAACAGGCATTTTAAATTCCAATAACATTTAACAATTACTGCTTTTACTGGATTTGTATGTATGTATGCTGTATGTATGTATTTATTTTCTCTGGAATATTTTTTTGTTTTTTACTTTGATCATTTTATATCATGTTCATGGGCTAATTTATTTCTGCCCCTTATTGCAACAGAATGTTAATGGTGTACGCATATATTTTTGATTGCAGCATTTTGGGGACAATCAGATGACAGCAATTCTGAGATCGAAATGGCCTTGCGTCCTCAGTCCCGCAACACCAGCAGCCATGACTTTGATGATTTTTATGATTAACATTTCTCTTTTGAGACTTTTTTTATTTTATTTTTTCAATGAGCAGTTAATATGTTTGAAAGAGATGCCTTTATACGATTGCAAAACAAACAAAAATCTTCAGCGAGGAATGAGTGCGACATTCCACGAAAACAAAAAAGAGCCATCCTCTTTATTGTGGCCAAAGACTGTGAAGGGTTTTCAAAACATGCCGGTGTTAACCCTGCTTGAATCTCTTTAGCTGAACAACACTTGGACCTGGTTGAAACAGATTAAACTTGGTTTTTAAAGTGATTCCTTTGCACTGTGTTGAATATTACGCATTTTAGATGCTGCAGGTATCTGGCGGTGAGTTGGAGTGGAATGCTCTGAGTCAGCTCCTATGAAAAGCCAGTGCACAATGGCCACTCTGCATGCTGCTGAAACACCTTTGAACTCACTCAAGTACCCCTGGCCCATTTAGGAGGACAAAATACATTGTGCTCATCTCAATATAGAAACAAACGCTCGCTGTATTTGCGGCGTTAGAAAAGCGATTCCGTCAGCCGAACGTAACGTGTCTCCTCAACCGACGAAATGCACGGTGCAATGTCCACTTCAGAATTCGTCTGTTTTGCAAATGTGCACACATTTTTATGCTCTCAGGCTGATTCTTGTGGGATTTCAAGTTACATTTTATACATTTACGTCTGAGTTACTGTACAAAATGTGACGTGCTTGCTTCAATTCATTGTTATAATATGCCCCTCTAATGGCTATTTTTAGACACCACATGATAGTTAAAATTACAGATAATTATAATTAGGCATTGAAAAGAGCACTGATCAAACACAGCAATATCATTACAGTAATAA
>NW_015628289.1:316940-319855 GCF_001515625.1 Sinocyclocheilus rhinocerous
ATGTGAAAGCCCGCAGGTGATGGAGATTTACCGCTGATTAAAGAACCGGCTTTACTGACAAGATGCACGTTAAATATCGCATGCGATTTATAGTGCAGCCCTACTTTTATTTCAGGATTCTTTAATGAAATGAACAACATGTACTTGAAATAGAAATCCTTTTTAACATTATGAATTCATTCAAAGGTTTGGGGTATCATGGTTTCCACAAAAATATGAAGCAGCGCAACTGTTTTCAACTTTGATGATAATAATAAATGATTATTGAGTAGCAAATCAGCATATTAGAATGATTTCTGAAGATCATGTGACACTGAAGACTGGAGTAATGATGCTGGAAATTCAGCTTTGATCAGCAATTACATTTGAAAGATTACAATAGAAAACAGGCATTTTAAATTCCAATAACATTTAACAATTACTGCTTTTACTGGATTTGTATGTATGTATGCTGTATGTATGTATTTATTTTCTCTGGAATATTTTTTTGTTTTTTACTTTGATCATTTTATATCATGTTCATGGGCTAATTTATTTCTGCCCCTTATTGCAACAGAATGTTAATGGTGTACGCATATATTTTTGATTGCAGCATTTTGGGGACAATCAGATGACAGCAATTCTGAGATCGAAATGGCCTTGCGTCCTCAGTCCCGCAACACCAGCAGCCATGACTTTGATGATTTTTATGATTAACATTTCTCTTTTGAGACTTTTTTTATTTTATTTTTTCAATGAGCAGTTAATATGTTTGAAAGAGATGCCTTTATACGATTGCAAAACAAACAAAAATCTTCAGCGAGGAATGAGTGCGACATTCCACGAAAACAAAAAAGAGCCATCCTCTTTATTGTGGCCAAAGACTGTGAAGGGTTTTCAAAACATGCCGGTGTTAACCCTGCTTGAATCTCTTTAGCTGAACAACACTTGGACCTGGTTGAAACAGATTAAACTTGGTTTTTAAAGTGATTCCTTTGCACTGTGTTGAATATTACGCATTTTAGATGCTGCAGGTATCTGGCGGTGAGTTGGAGTGGAATGCTCTGAGTCAGCTCCTATGAAAAGCCAGTGCACAATGGCCACTCTGCATGCTGCTGAAACACCTTTGAACTCACTCAAGTACCCCTGGCCCATTTAGGAGGACAAAATACATTGTGCTCATCTCAATATAGAAACAAACGCTCGCTGTATTTGCGGCGTTAGAAAAGCGATTCCGTCAGCCGAACGTAACGTGTCTCCTCAACCGACGAAATGCACGGTGCAATGTCCACTTCAGAATTCGTCTGTTTTGCAAATGTGCACACATTTTTATGCTCTCAGGCTGATTCTTGTGGGATTTCAAGTTACATTTTATACATTTACGTCTGAGTTACTGTACAAAATGTGACGTGCTTGCTTCAATTCATTGTTATAATATGCCCCTCTAATGGCTATTTTTAGACACCACATGATAGTTAAAATTACAGATAATTATAATTAGGCATTGAAAAGAACACTGATCAAACACAGCAATATCATTACAGTAATAATGGTTATTTTTCCAAAACAGCCAATCGGTGATAACGACAGTAACCCTTTTCCTAATGGACCTGAAAATAACATTGCGCACTAAAATTGCTGTGCACGGATTTCCAGAACTGTTTCCCAGCCATCAATAATCTACATCGCCCGTGACAGGGGATTGTCTTTTTGTCTGTGACTCCGAGTTCATTTGGTTTCATCATATTTAACATGCACGGAGGCATGTTATTCTGTAATGATACCAAACCTGCAGCATTCTATCCATCAGTATGATTCCATTAGTTAGCTTTTAAGTAACTTTATGAGGCCGAACCTGCTAGAGTAGGACTCCACACTCATTAGCTGTAATGGCTGCAGCCAGCCTTGACCCGCACGCGTCGAAACGCGCCTGCATAATTTTAGCAGATTGCTAAAAAGCTCCCCTCACATAATATCTGTGTTAAGGATCATGTCAACAGATACTTGTGTGATGGAGGAAGCTCTGTGAGAGAGTTACATTGTGCCAGCCTGTAACAACACCATAAACTCTTTTTAAAGGAACCGCCTTCTGGACGTGCTAATAAAAAAGTGTCAAACCCGGAGTGCGACTTTCAAATGATGTCACATCAAAACAGAGAAAATAGTTTGCTTGAAATTAAACCATGCCAAGATTTCTTTTGCAAAAATGTGTGTACGGCGCCACTTTATAAGCATGCATGATGGTCTCCCAGCAGGGAAGGTCATTAAAGCATTCAGATTCAAAGACATTCTCGAATTAAATCATCTGTTTAATGGCATAAAAGTGCCTGATTTCAAGGCTCAGTTAGGATGTCCGTTGCTGAATCTCCATTCATTTGATGAATAAAATCAGTCAAATCTACATGTTTAAGTCTTTTCTTATTTTATTAAGAAAGTCTGTGTTATTATCTAGCTATTATCAGTATTATGCATGGTACGTGTGCAACATCATGTCATGCGGTACATTTCAAAACACTTTTACTCATACCCTACAAAACTGCTTTCTTTAATCTATACTATTATTAATAATAAAGTTATTATTAACAATAATGATTTAGTAGTACTTTAAAATGGTTGTGCTGCTTAAGTGCGGAGTCTGAGTTTTTATAAATGTCTTACTGCCATTTTTGATTGATGTTATGCATCCTTGCTGAATAAAAGTATCCTTCAAAAAAAGTGTGTGTGTGTGTGTCTGTCTGTGAGTGTGAGTGTGAGTGTGTGTGTGTGTGTGTGTGTGTGTGTGTGACCCTGGACCACAAAACCAGTCATAAGGGTCCATTTTTCGATATTGAGATTTATACATCATGTGAAAGCTGAATAAATAAGCTTTCCATTGATGTATGGTTTGTTAGGATTGGCCGAGATACAACTATTTGAAAATCTGGAATCTGAGGGTG
>NW_015628289.1:320178-325874 GCF_001515625.1 Sinocyclocheilus rhinocerous
ATTACTAATCAAAAATTAAGTTTTAATATATTTACAGTAGGATATTTACAAAAAATTTTAATGGAACATGATCTTTACTTAATATCCTAATGATTTTTGGCATAAAAGAAAAATCAATAATTTTGACCCATACAATGTATTTTTTGGCTATTGCTACAAATATACCCCAGCGACTTAAGACTGCTTTTGTGGTGCAGGGTCACATATATATATATATATTCATAATGTATTCAAAACATTTTATCATATATTAATTTAGCTTTAAATGTCAAGATGATTTTTGTTCAAGGTCTCAGCTATCATAATTAACATTTGTTCTTCAGTCCACTGTAAACGGTCCGCTTGTTTAACTGGAGACTTTGTTGGATGTTGAATTGAAGTGGTTCAAATGTTTGTGGCTTTGGGCATCTAAGCTAAACTTGTGTTCTGGCGATGAATGATATACGCCGCAAAGGCCAGACATGTCTGTTTTTGTTACAGGAACAATCTCAGACAATAAAAGAAAGGAAGACCTAGATGAAAGCAAGTAGGGAAGTTAAACACTCTCATTAACAATGATATGCCAGCATTTTGCTATTTGCATATCGCATGTTTGTGTAATTTATTCACGCTTATTCGACAAGTTGAAGTTTCAAGTGTGTCCCTTCCACTCTCCCCCTATCCACTTTTATTTTTTATCAGGGAATAATGATTTAAAACAAGGTCATTTGATCTTCTGTTTCAATAGACCTTAATGAAATATTCATTTACTCGCCTGTGGTTTCTCTGACAGTGTTTCTGAGGATGTTCAGTGAAGACACAAAGGCTGTGCTTTTCATCTTTCAAGCCCACGTTTCACATTTTGATTCATAGAGATATAGATCATTAAACCTCCTTTTACTTGGAAACACACAGTTTACCTGGTTTTATTGGTGTCCAAGCAAAAGCCACTGTATAATATGCAAACAGGACTTGTGGGTTGGGGGAATGTGGGCTGTGCACAAAATTGAGTCTTTTTCTTAGGATTTGAAAGTTTTGAGTTTTTGCTTAGTTTTGATTTCCATATTAGGTGCATGACACATATTCATTATGTCTGAGTGCCCTATTTTGACCATGTAATTTAAATAATACATTAAAAATAATCAAACCAGTTTAAAAACTACATGTATACCAAACATTTTTTGATCAACCTTTAAGATCAGATTAAATGATAGTCAGTAAATTATAATGAATGAGAACAGATGTCAATTAAAAGTTGTACATTATCTGCATTAACTTAACATGAACCAAAGTACACTGTAGTTAAAAAGTAAATAAAATGACCATAAAAATGACAGCAACATGTTTACATTGACAGTTATGATATAATGTTAATATACCATCCTATTGAAGTACTAATCTGTTTTGTACCATTATAATGCACTGACAACTACCAAAATCATGATAAGAAAGTCATTTGATGGACCAAAACTCATCACAAGTAGCCTTCCCTCAAGCTGAGGAGGTAAATACTAATATGTTATAAACACAAATAAAATATACTTTCTTGGTAACACACGGCACTAAAATAATACAATAAACATTAAAGGCAGAGTAAGTGATTTCTGGTAGCCAATGTTGATATTTGAAATCACCAAAACAAACACGCCCCTACCCCAAAAGGGTCTTGCCCCTATTTTGATAGCTCCGCCCCACATATACGTACGCAACCCAGGCAACGATTAATTCTGTGAAACAAAGCAAAACCAATGTTACACCATGTCTGATTGGCTACAAGTTTGTTTTGCGATTCGGCCCGAATCAGTTTTCTAAAGTGTTTTTGAAAAATCACATACCCTGCCTTTAACATAAAACCCTAATGTACATAAATAGGAAAAAAATAAGAACCCTTAAAAAAAACATCAAATGTGGAGTGTCACACAGGAAATTCTGGGAATGTCAGTTTATGTTTTTTCACTGTAAATTATACAATGATGTTCTTTTTAATTTCCAAAAACTGCAAATATAACCGTATTTTAATGTAACGTTAAATAAATCGTTTTAATCTAATACAGTTATTCGCCAAAACGTAGTTAAACTATTAAGTTTGTTTATTTTTACAGCACGTCTTTTACCATTAAAATCACAATTACATTTTTTACAATGTATCTATAGATGCATATTTTAAAACATAGAATGTCCATGGCTTTCTCACCAACTTTTTTGGTGACCGAAAGGTAAATGCCTAACTGGCCCCATGCTACAGTTGCATGCTCTATGACCGAAAACATTCATATGAGGCTCCTGTAAAAATGAATTTCTGTACGAAATAATATTTTTGTACAAATCTGATGTAGTTGCATGTAGGCTGTGTATATACAACAGTAATCTGTAATGCTAGACTTCAAGGCTCAAGGTGAGTTATAGGCAACGTATAGATGAGAGCACACAGCGTTGTGGGCAAAATAACCCTCAGCATCGCTCTAGACTCTCTGGGCCTTTCCATCTAATGCACAAAATCAAATTATAATTAACCACATTTAAGTTGGAGCAGCAAGTCCCTCCTTATAGGTTTCCTGTGATCTCTGCCTCTTTTTTCCGCTTCATGCCCATGGAGTAATTAATATGGTAAGACATCATGTTCGGTGAATTCCTTTGAGATGGGTTTGCGAAAGCTGTTAAAGCTGAGAGGCTGAATTAGTATGCATGCCGATTTTCTCGCTACTAGTCCCCTCTCCCATTGGGACCGAGGACTAGATTGGGTAGACAGACAACGTTCATCCTTGATTATGTGAGCCGAATGCCACCCGGCTGCACGAGTCGAGCAGGAAAAGGGCCGTTCCTTCGGCAGCAAATCAATTTCTGTGATCTGCTAAATGGAACAACAGCAGTGTGATACTTTAACCCTACACATCAGGGCACAGAAATAAATAAAGGTGCACGCTGAGTTAGGATGATTACTGGCCATTACCCTATAGTCTGGATTTCTCCATCAGTTACCAACCATTTAGGGTGAAATTTTACATATGCCATGATTGTGCAGTGGCATTAATGTACTGGTCATATCTCAATTAACATGAACTCCAAATCCAGCAATTATTCAGAACTACTGTAAAACAGCCAGACAGGTTTTGTTTTGCTGATAATTAGTGCTGAATATCCTTCTTTTTTTCCTTTTTCTGAACAACCAACGAGTGCCGCCATGACGGATTCTAACTTCCATTTAACTTTTCTGGTCTCCATAGGAAACCATGTTTACACTGGGCAAGAAGAGCAACTTAATTATTTAAAAAGAAGCATTTGGAAAAATAAAAATGTGGACAAAGTCTGTCCAAAGCTGCATGTAGGATATTAACGCCCACCTGTTATCAATGTAGTTAGCCTCAGACCGCTTCATGTCATCTACCCCCTCATTAAACTTTGACAGGTGAGGCACTGCCAAAAGACAAAAGTCATTGCAAGTGTCAGCACTACATTCTTAAAAATATAGGTTCTTTATTGGCTTCTTTGATTGCATGAAAAGCCTTTAACGTCCATGGAATCTTTCCATTCTACAAAAGGTGGAGAAATGTTCTTTCAATTTTTTTAAATATTCTTCACACTTTGTAAAATAACTGAAAGGTGCTTCGGGGAATCAGAAGTTGTTCTTTTATGGCATTGCTGCAAAAACCTCTTTTTGAAACCTTTATTTTTATAGCCATTTTCGTTGGTTTAACATTCATTACCAGCTAGGAAATTAGGCTAATTTGACTAGAAGCACAGAAGACCAGAAATGTAAAACCGTTTTCCGTTATGAGTCAGGCAAGACTTCCGCATTGTTGACATAATGTGTTGCACATTTTTTTGCTCAGCCACTGTTCTCATCTGTTCCTTTTTTTCCATTTCAAAGACAGTTGTGAATGTTGCCAGCGGCATTTTAAGGGCCTTATGCTTTCTTCGCTCTGAATCTGTTGTGCACCCTCTTTTACCTGCTCTTGTCCAAGGGTGACCCTGCCCTCTTTTTAAGTAGCCCAGATTGTGAGCTTTGACTTCCCATTGGATAATTAACCCAACGCTGAGTCTTATTACAGCTGTCTGGCAATCTGGCACGAGGTAATTCACTGCTCCCTGAATGCAGGGCCAAAGCACTGGCACCTTATGCTCCATGATTGAAGACAATCTCTCGAGATGAACAGAATTAATCATCACAGATAAAAGAGAACTAGTTTTTCTTGCTTCTTTGGCTTCCACAACTATTGACTTTCCACTCCGCAGCTCTGCGTGCAAACAGCATCGAGGGCTCAAAAGGGGTCACCTCTCGCAGTCACCCTATGTGCGGATGTGCTGTGTTTTTAACCTCTGCACTTCAAGCATTCAGGCGCAGTTCATAACCTGCCGTTACATCTGTAGCATTTCACTTCATCCCTCTTTGTCTGTCCTACCGCAGGGAATACAAATGTTTATAGACTGAAGGGTGCAGACTCCATCTGGGAAAGCAGAAGTCACATTACGGTAATCTCTGCCTGGATTAAATCTGTTGTTCATGGAGATGTTAACAAAGGTGATAAAACAAGATTAGCCAAGACACACAGAGCGGGGATTGTGGAGTGTGTTCTTATTAGCATGCACTGTGCTCTGGAGAAGAGAGCACGCTCAATTCTCCTCACAGGGGGAACAGGGTTCAGCCATTAGCATGAATAGGAAATGCTAATTTAAAGCCTCAGACACCCGCTCCTCAGCGGCGGTCCTAGCTATGCACTAGCTAGCTACTGACATAAATATATACACGGTACCACCATTGGGGAAGCTTCTTTGAAACCATTGCTTCTCCAAGCTACAAGCCAACCATCATTTGAAGAACTTAATCTACTGGGAAGCTACGCTTTTGGAAAGTAGCTACTTACCAACAAAAACTACTTACAAAAAGTAGCCAGTGAAGCTATTTAAGGGAACAATATTCAAATATTGTTATATTTAAAATGTAATATTAAAATACTAAATATGATTTAATTAACAACATACAGTATATTTGCTATATACACATGGCACTTCCATTGGGCTTGAGTGGGCTGCAGCCCATGGGCCCCGCCTTTGCCCGTTTACGTTTGTTTGATTTGTTCGTTATATGCCAGTCAGAATTCAGAAATTATTAGTCGCATTTCTTTCCACTGCGCACGCAAGATCTAAACGGGCCAACCGGGGCTACAGCTTACAACTACGACCTTCGAGGCCACAATCAAACAGCATAAACTGGTATTTATGATTATTTCACATAGAAGAAGGACACACGTATTGAATTGCGTCTGCACCGATTGGTTTGTTATCACATGGAAAACATAAACAGCTCCATTAAGCCTTTAGCCCCAAAGAGCGCACATTTAGAAATATAATGATAAATTCTCAAATGTTCACTCCTCATTTCTTTACAGAGGATAATTCTATATTACTATATATTAATGTTCCACTAAATTATGCGATCATCTGATGAGTTTTTGACGTTCTCTCTCGTTTTACTGCCATTCCCATAGTGGGGAAGAAATGTCATCAAAATGATTTTAAATAAAAAATAGCAATTTAATGAGTTTCGGTTTTTATAACATAGCTATGCCTATGATATAGGACTTAGCCTATCACACAAACAAGAGTCCTGTTTTTTTTTTCTCGAATATGCACGATCGCAAATGTACAATAAACAACAACTTACAGAGTAACTATCAGACAAAAAATTCAGTTTTGCTCTGTTAGAAAGAAAACACAAC
>NW_015628289.1:326714-328302 GCF_001515625.1 Sinocyclocheilus rhinocerous
TTTTTTTTTTTTTTTCTCGAATATCTGCACGATCGCAAATGTACAATCAACAACAACTTACAGAGTAACCGTCAGAAAGAAAATAGAACAAACAGCAGAACCGCTGCGTCTCCGAACAACAGTGTTTTGTTCCTCAGCATTACACGGACCAGCAAATGATTCAATAAAGGCTATAAGTATGTACAGTCGTTTGCAAAGTTAAATTAATCAGCTTTTTAAACGAATCAGTTGATTCAACTCACTCATTAAGACAGTCACTTGTTGCCACCTACTGGTGGTTGAAAAGTTTTTTGTTTTTTTGCTCAAAGTTATTTCAGGGTTTTGATCTCTCAACTGAGAGAACACATCTTGTTTATTATATTATAATGAATATTTCATATTACATTTAAACTTTGACTATATCCTAGACATGTTGCATATTAATTGTACTATTTATGAACCTCAAAACATATGTTTGTGTATTTTGTGTTACTCCATAATGATGTTCTATTTGAGGGCATTTGTAGTATAGGTACAGGGCCCAAACATAACCTCAAGCCCAGGGGCCCCCGTCCCCTAAGTCCTGCCCTGTATATACATTTATTGCTATTGTAAGAAATGTTTGTAATTTCAACAGTAAAAGTGCTACAGTACCTGTTAGTTAATGGCAAGTTACTATATGTGGTGAAAAACTGTAATACATCTAATGGGACATTTTAAGTAATTTTGCACAACATCCTGTCAAATGTACAGACTTTGCAAGTAAAAGTCAAGAGTCATCTTTGTAAAAAATCAAAAGCTTGTATTCCCACAATTCACTATGTGAGACTTTGCTTTTGGTTGCATTTTGTTTAAACATTTATGTTTCTTTGTTTTTGTTATCAGTTATGTGCATTTGGGCTTTATGCTACATCTTACACCATGATAGTGTTTTGTATTTGTGTGTATGACACTGTGTACCTTTCTATACAAGTCTGGCCAGAGGAGAACTGGCTCCCCGACTGAGCCTGGTTTCTCCCAAGGCTTTTTCTCCATTTCTGTCACTGATGGAGTTTTGGTTCCTTGCCACTGTCTCCTTTGGCTTGCTTAGTTGGGGACGCTTGACTGATTGCACAGACACTAGAGAACTGAACTGGATGATGACATCACTGAATCACCAATGAACTGACTTTAGCTGAAAAATGACTCTATTGTCTTCTTGCATCATTGACAAACTTGTCTATTTACCGTCTGTGTTATTATGGTGGCTATCAGTGTATAATACAGGTACAAAAAAGTAGTAGTATAGGTTTAGGGTTGGCTGCTTCTAATTATGCATAATTTACTGTTATTGCTGTAGTAAGTACACTGAGTATGTTTACATGGACAACAACAATATTCTGATATTAAAGGGATAGTTCACCCAAAAATGAAAATGTGATGTTTATCTGCTTACCCCCAGGGCATCCAAGATGTAGGTGACTTTGTTTCTTCAGTAGAACACAAACGGAGATTTTTAACTCAAACCGTTGCAGTCTGTCAGTCTTATAATGGAAGTGAATGGGAATCACGGCTTTGAGAGTCAAAAAACATACACAAACAAAACCAAATGAAACCCTGCGGCTCGTGA
>NW_015628289.1:328441-329749 GCF_001515625.1 Sinocyclocheilus rhinocerous
AAAAAAACATACACAAACAAAACCAAATTAAACCCTGCGGCTCGTGACGATACATTGATGTGTAAAGACACAAAACGATCAGTCTGTGCAAGAAACTGAACAGTATTTATATAATTTTTTACCTCTGATTTACTGCAATGTCCGAACTGTCCTGAGCGCGTTTCTCGTCTTCTTCTTCAGCCGGCGCATGTGTGGCATCTTCTTCTTCTTCTTGCTTTACGGCAGATAGCAGAGTTATAAGTGCATTACCGCCACCTATCTCTCAAATGGACCATTGACCCGAGCCGTACCGTGCCGTGCCGTACTGAGCCGAGTCGTACCATGCAGTGGAAAAGCGCCAAAAGTCACCTACATCTTGGATGCCCTGGGGGTAAGCAGATTTCAAATTTTCATTCAAACATCAAATTTTCATTTTTGGCTGAACTATCCCTTTAACACGATTAAGACAATACTCTGATTAAGAATCTACCATGTACTTGACATGTAATTAACTGCACTTGAAGATTTCATAAAATTGAAAATGAAACACCCAAAACTGTATAGTACCGAAGACGAACTGTATGTTGATATGTGAAATTCTGGAGGGAATGTCGGATGGCGTCACGTGGGAATGTAATGACGTGTGCCATTAATCGATCTATGTACTATAACATGTAAAAGGGGAACATGAAAGGAATATTCTAAAAGAAACTCATGTAATCACCTTAATCATAATACTGGCTTATTCAGAATAAGGTAAATAATTAGATTACTGATGTAAACATACTGTAAATAAAATAAACATGGACACTGTAAATAAAGTTCTACCCAAAAACAATGAATATATTTTAATGAATAAACATGTTGATTAGAGTGAAATTATTAAGAAAAAATGCATTTATACAACCAGTCAAAAGCATAGTGATGGACGGCAACCTGTACCTGAATGTTTTGCTTTAAGAAGAGAAATGAGTCATTGAATCGTTTTCTTTTTTTAACTGCTTTATTAATACTATGAACCAACTTAATCGGACATCCCAACACTGACCTCTTAATCCCTGATCTCTTAAATCTCTTAATTGCTTTGAACACTTCAAAGCGGCAGTGATATATGTGCTAGAAAACAATATATAACACATTATAGTTTGAAATCCGGACTTCATTGCCGGACATTCATCTGCCCTAAAACTTGCTCTATGCTATGTTAAAGACATTATTGACATAACGGTATGAAATATTTAACTATTTTGAAATAATGTGTATTATGGTATTGTAAAAATCACTATGCATATATATATATATATATATATATATATATATATATATATA
>NW_015628289.1:330247-336047 GCF_001515625.1 Sinocyclocheilus rhinocerous
CATACAGTTTTTAATTAAAAAATATAATTTAGGGGTGTCACACCAAAGGACAACAAAACGTAACACTTTTGTAGTGGTTCCAAAAAAGTTAAATATTTGAACAATTCTGTGACAGAAATTGACCATGTGCTCATGTCATGGGCTTCACAGGGGGCTTCAGTAACATAATTATGAACGGGGTCCTTCAACTAATTAAAGTTTTCTCTGGAATTGGCCGATTTAAAATCAGGATATGGTGTCACACCATAGGACATGGTTTTCAGAGACAAAATATATGAAGTTCCTATGCTTTCAGAAATATATGGATGAAAAAAATGATTGATTGACATTTACTAAAATAGACACTTGTACAATTATGCCGGAGGTATTTATTAACATTTTTATGTTTTTCTTTTTAATTGATAAAAGTTGTAATTTACCGAACCATGCTTGAGACAGTCACACCATTGGACAAACAAGAGATTTGGCTAAAAAATGTAAATAATCTAATAACACTGCAGCTTTTATAACAACAGGTCCATGTAGGACAAAGAAATGTTTAACCATTTACTGCATTTTAAATAACGACAATATTAATTATATTCATTTTTATCTTGTGGGACAGTGAAAATGCCATGTCACGTCATGACGTAAACAACCCATATATATATATATATATATATTTGATTATTGCCTCAGATTGCTCAGTTGTAAAACTCAATATGTGACATGAAAACCTAGCATTTGTCACACTGCACCACTATTGTTTGAAAAAGTAGCTAATTACTGGAAAAGCTTCTATTTTGAAAACAGCTGAGCTACTATCAAGCTACTGAAAAGTTAGTAGCTACTTTTAGTTAGAACTTCCCTTAAACTGCATGGGAATCAGTTGTTTTACAGTATGTCGCTTGTTAACTGCAATAGGAATATGGTAATACATTCTGATTACCTTGCCTACACTTAAAAATATTCCTCAGTGCAGTGTTATTGTAGTAATTCATTATGCATGCTGTACTACAGCTGTAAGGTTTAAATATGATAGCTAGATTCTTAAAAAGCCATTAAAGTAATGGTCAGAATTCTCCTAAAGTAGAGTAAATACGCCAGCGTTTACTGCAATGCTAATAAGATGCAGTGAGGTTGCATTCTCTTCGAAATCTACCTGGAATATTGATGTGCCCCAAACTTTGAAACCGCAAGCCATATGATGTCCCTTTGAAGCAGAATAAACTGACTTAAGGTGTGTGAAGAGAAGGGAACTGTTGAGGAAGCATACTGTTGTGCACCGTACTTGAAATGGGAAACAAGTGCTCTCAAGTTTCATTGCTTTCCTTGTACTTAGAGGCCACCAATGTTGAATCTGTGTTATTGTGGATATGTCACATACTCTGAATGAAATGCAAGCACTATCAGTTTCCTTATAAAGGATCCACATCCTCTTACATGAATCAAAGAAATCTCAACACTTGACTGATGCAGTGGGGGTGAGGTTTGGAGGAGGGGTGCTGTTGCTGATCATGCAATTAGCAATGTTAGCAATTAGCAATGAGTATTGCCACCATTTTTTTTTTAAATCACAAAAATGCATTCCATGTAAAACAGCATATAAATGACAGCACCTCTTGAACCTTATTTAACTTCGCACATTTTCCATTGAATGTGGCTGATCAGGTTCAGTTTTTATTGAAATTAGAAGAACCTGAAACCAGCAAAAGATGCTCAGATTCGTCAAAAATATCTTTCACGTTGTATTCAACTCAACATTGAACAGAAGCAAGGCCACACGTTTTCAATTCACGGCGTATGATTGAAATAGGTCGGCTGCCCTAAAGTGCAGCGTTATGAAGCATTTCTTTTACGACCACCGTTGGATAGCTGCTTGTATGGTTTGTTTCACTTGCCAGCGATAAAATTGGGAAGGGCTAGTCCTCGAACAAGAGTGTCTTTCTGTTCATACACACATCTCTGTCTTTTATTAATGATGGACTCGTAAGAGGAGTGAAAACATGCTATTCAGCTGATGATAACAGACTGCCAAGCGATGCCGAAGCAAAAAGAAGGCCAAGTCGCATTCATGTGGTTGAAGCGCTGACTGTCTACTGTTCAGGTCTCTACATAATGTAGGATTAAAGCCTTTCGGCTGCAAGCATTCTCTATAAACTCATTTCAGAATTTAATGCGACCGTTAATCTTTAAAACTCATTTGTTTCCAGTTTGCCAAACTGTTTTCACCCATGTTTCTTGTTGAGCTTGACTCCGAAAGAAAAGGTCAGAATCTCCCTTTAATCAATTCTAATATCTTGTTTTCATGTAGGATCTTAGTTGGAATGCAGCATCACTGTTAGAAAATAATATTTTGTTTATGATGTTAAAGTAACTGTAAAGTAACTTTTTTCAGTACTGTCTTATGGTCTTTAAAACTTCGTATAACTTAAAATGAAAATTTGAATACCAATATTAGTGCAGCAAGGTGCAGTTTATTTTTTTTCAGTCTGCTAGAGTTATTAATTTTGTGAAATGTCCAAACCCCACGATGGAGCGGTATATCAATTGTATAAGGAGAAACGGAGCGAGATTCCATTCGCTGTCTAAATGGCCATTATCTGAATATAACACTTGTCCAGCAGGCAAATGGGCCTCGGTAGGGGTTTAAGCGCTGTAATGTCGGTGAAGACTCTGGAAGGGCAATGCGGTCAATCAAAGGCCACCTAACATCTCTCAGCCCCGGTGTTGGGTGTTCCTCTCCGTAATTCTCTGATTTGACTTTGATGTGCCAATTTGCTGCTGATGAATAATTGTCTGGTTTGCTGATAACTTGTGGGAGTCAAGAGCATTCTGGTGGCACTCAATGCAAATGGGATATTTGGGTTCGGCAAATCAGGACCGTGTCCCCTGCATGTCTGCCATGTGATTCGGTGGATAAACTCACCAATTAGCGGTGTTTGAAGAAGCTATTTTTGATTAGAGCAATCAGTAAACAGCACAGCCTCTCTGTGATTGTCCTTGTGATTAGATGAGTTGTCACTTGAGAAGTTGTTGGAGATTTTAATGTATGGCCTTATAGTCCTGGAAAGTACAGTAATTACCTGATCTGTTTTCTGCAGCACAGCACTCAGAATAAAATGTGGTCGCTTGGAAAATTCGCCTCTTTTGGAGGAGCATGGCATGTAGCAACCCAGGCTCATTGGAAATACATGACTCCATTTCTGCAAAACCTGAAGTAAGTTGCTCCGGGTACAATTCGCTGCACTTTCAGGTGAACATCCACAAGAGGTGCCATAAGCAATAAATATATTTTTCTCCGTTTCATGCCATTGCTTGAAACACGTTTACGTTGTTACGTTTGTTCAGCCAAATGTTGAATGTGGCAACATTTTATTACATTATTATGCACATATCACGGCAGTTCAGAAATTAAACGTGTGGTGAATGATTAATGTTGTGTCGCATTTGAATTGAACGCACACCCTACACTAAACCCAACCGATAGTGAGATAAAATATCATTTGATGACGTAACCACCATGCCATTTTAGTTCCCTTTTACGAGTCTGTTATCGTGACACTTGTTTCAAGGGACTTATTCCCAAGTGGTCTGCGATGAACAAGTGAACTACCGAGCAAGTTTACTACTTTAGAAAAGCCATGCATGTGGACCAGATTTTGATACAAACAACATAACGTAGTTAACGAATCATGCGCTGTGTTAGAAGTGTTTTGAAGTCAAAACATAGTATTATTCAAGGAACTGATAATCTGCCCCTGTAATCATAATTTGTCTGGAAAGGAACAAACGTTGCTGGTGTTTTACTACCACTAGTGTTCATTTCAGCTGGAAACTGCAGTGCAATGTATGTAAAGCAAGGTTCGTTTTTGCAGCTTCGAGTCACATATTTCAAATAAGCCTGGTTTGGTTCGAAAAGATTCAAATGGATTATTGCAATTAGCAAATGCAAGTCCAGCCATGTTAATTTTTTATGGAAATGATCCCTCAAATGATCTTCCACTGTATCTCAAATTGCTTTGGAGGAAAACGTACGTGGAAAATCGAAACCCTGTTGATGCCCAAAGCAGCGATTGATTAGGAAAAAACATCCCGTGCTTAACGTAGAATCTAATTATTAGGATGTACACATCTTAGCAGGCACTTATGGCTTAATCAATACTACTAGAGCGCGTCCATCTCTTGTGAGAGTAGAGGAGAAAGATCAGGAGCACACATTCAGGATTAGGCCTGATTAGGACGGGTTTAATGTGCTGTGTAATGATTAGGGGACTGGCCGAGCTCGGCTAATTAACCATTAAGTGTGGCTAGACCGAGGATTTGTGGGAAACCTGTGTTGCATGTCATCTTTGTTTCCTGTGACCAGCTGTTAAATCAGGGCAAGCAAACACTCCAGCGTCTGCTGTGGCCAAGAGGCTAGCCAGCTGTATTGCACCTTTGTCTCATGCACTTCCTGGCCTAATTGGCTTTATTTGCATAATGTACATGGGTCGTATGCATCATATTATTATGCAGGTTATAGATAAATGCAGCAGGGAATGGACTTGAAAAGTGATGCAAGACACACAGATACATTTGCATACAATCATACGGACACTGTCTGAAAATAACTGATGGATAGCTCGGACAAAGGAAACTAAATAGGCAGAAAGAGTTCGAAAGTGTGCCACTGCGAATGGAGCCTCAAAGGGAAATCTTAATTTCTTTCAGTCCACATCACAATCCTGTGTTGATTAGCCAGCTCTCAGTCTTTGACATCCCGGGTGACTTAGGAGGAGGAGCAGGGGACAGAACGCGGGATTTGGGGTGTAATCCTGTTTGTCATCCGGGGCACATGGACTGCCAGCTATTGATTCCCAGCAACAGTCTAGAAATGTATTAAGGGGAACAACAGGCATCTAATTGTAATACCCTCTTTGGAGTGGTGTGTCTATTGATGAATGGTGAAGAGTAGACAGGTTGTCGCAAGATGATAATTGGAAAGAGAGTGGGTGGTCCTTGCGCTGCTCTTTGGCCTTGTGTACGCAGCATATTAGGCCTGACTTGCTGTGCTTGTACGAGGGGATTTCACACAATAACAAATGTGCCAACATTCTTAGGTTCATCTCCACTTAATGAAGCAAGCAGTGGTCTTTTAATTTGTTAGACTTAATTAAACTTGATTAAGCTTATTAGTGGACACAAGCCATGTGCAAGCGGATAAACATTGTCTTTAAATGAATTAACCGTGTTCCCAGAGTGATGGGAAGTCCCCATCATGGGCTAGGAGGAATTTGATTTGTGTACAAGTAAAATTACACTGATATGTATCATATTTGTACTTTTTTTCTAGGGGAAAAAATCTGATCCTCCCCCCCCATTAAACATTAAATTGTACCTTTAGGGGTACAACAGCTTGTCACTGAGGCAGCACCCTCAAAAAGATATCTTTGTACATTATTTACTCTTGCAAGCTTCAGGGTAGTACCTAAAGGGTATCTATTACTGCTCTAAGGTACTAATATGCAGCTTTCAGGAGTAAATAAGGTGCAAAGTTGTCCCTTTAACTCTATAAAAGCCTACTGTTTCATATAAGGCCTCTAAATGATCAACATGATCAAAACTTTGCTTAAAACCCTGTTGCCCACAATCTACTACATGATTGAACTTGATATTTATCATGTTTTTAGCAAGTAAAAGCCTTTTAGTAATTGTAAAAATGCTCCCCTTCAAATCGTGCTCGTTTTGCTGTAGAAGTAAACAAATAATAATTTTTCTGTTGTTAGTAATATTTCAAAATGAACACTTATTGGACTGAAGCAACTAGATAAAAAAAAAA
>NW_015628289.1:336057-345566 GCF_001515625.1 Sinocyclocheilus rhinocerous
ACCGGTCAAAAGTTTGGGATCAGAACGATTTTTAATGTTTTTTTTTTTACAGGAGTTTCTTATGCTCATCAAGGCTGCATTTATTTGATCAAAAATACGGAAAAAAAAAAACAGTTATCTTGCAAAATGTTATTACAATGTAAAATAATGGTTTCTATTTTACTATCCTTTAAAATATAATTTATTCCTGTGATGCAAAGCTGAATTTCCATCAGCCATTACTCCAGTATAAATCAAAAAAAGAAAGAATAAAAATGTACTGACTCCAAACTTTTGAACTGTAGTGTATATTGTTAGAAAATATTTATATTTTAAATAAATGCTCTTCTTTTAAACTTTTTTATTCACCAAAGAATCCTGAAAAAAAGTATCACAGGTTCCAAAAAATATTGAGCAGCACAACAGTTTCCAGCACTGATAATAAATCAGTATATTAGAATGATTTCTGAAGATCATGTGACACTGAAGACTGGAGTAATGATGCTGAAAATTCAGCTTTGCATCACAGGAATAAATTAGATTTTAATGTATATTAAAATAGAAAAACCTTATTTTACATCATAATAATATTTCACAATATTACTGTTTTTCCTGTATTTTTGGTCAAAAAAAAATGCAGCCTTGATGAGAATAAGTAATGCCTTTAAAAAAACAATAAAAATCGTTCTGATCCCAAACTTTTGACCGGTAGTGTGTGTGTGTGTGTATATATATATATATATATATATATTATCATCAGGCTTTTGAGGAACGTTTATTTTTCCATCTCTCAATCATCACTGTATTGCATTGCATTATGCATTTGTAAACTGCTTTGATAATAAAACTAAGCATTTAAATATCATCTAACTAAGACATATTATTGGGAGATATAAAGTGACTGATATTTCTATTTACATTACAAGCTATCATAATTTCATCTTACTTTTTGGTCAAATAAATAACAGCATTTGCTCTAAATTGCATGTTTTTGCTCTTTTTGGGCCTCTGAATAAAACTGAGGTATTTTTTCCTCTTTGAGTATGAGCTCCATGTAGCCTGATGTAACAAATATAATACTCAAGAAAAAACTCATATACACATATTTTGAGATTAAACAAAAATCGTTGTTTGTTTGTTTCAATGAACTTTTACATTAAAAAAAAAAAATTCTGACTATTGATTCATATGTTATGCTTTACAATGTAAAAGGTACAGCCTCAGTGACAAGCTGTACAAAGGCACAATTTTTGTACATTTTTTGTTTCTGACAGTTTATGATTTTGAGTTATCATGAAGCTTTCTTGGGGTTTTACCATTTGACTACCTACACTAGCCTTGACATGTCATAAAATTTGATTTACATTATTATTATTATTATTCAAGAAACACACTATCCTCGACACCCAACCATGAAAGTCTTCTTTATAATATAATTTCATGTTTTACCTTTCACTTGATAACCATTGCCTTTTTTTTCAAGATCATTGCTTTTTAAAGTAATTTCAGCCTTTTTATGATTACCATGTATATACAAACCATGTTTGCCTTTATGTTCTACAAAAATATCATCAAAACATATTTATAATAGATGTGAAGTCATTTTTTGTACAAACTGCACTTTGTGTTTCTATATAAGTTAACTTTAGTTTCTTAGAGAAAAAAGGTCCCCGGTTTGAGTCCCACTGTCACGTCTTATGTTGGATCTCTGTTTTGATAGTATATGTGCCAACCTCATCTCATGAGAAAATGTAACAATTTAATGAGGTGGCAATTTCGTATGCATACATACAATCTGATTAGTATAAAAATGTATGATTGTTAGAAAAGAGCAAGAAGGTTAAACCTAACCATCAGTGAGGCATAAGCAGCCAAAAACGTACAATTTGCCATGACAGTTTGTTGTATGCGCTCAGGTAGATGAATAAGTTACGTGCATCCAACAGTGTTACACACATAATAGAGCAGCACGTAAACATATGCAGCATCAATCCTCCCTTTCACACTTCTGAAGTGGTTGCACGCAAACAATTCATGCTATTGCCTGCCTCCATTTGAACCACCATCCAACCCTGCCCTTATAAACAAACAAGGCCCAGTCTTGCAGCTGGCCATCGCCTTGGCAACCGTGGATTGGGAAGAAGCTGTGTGCTAGTTAGAAAGTGTAGCTTTGTAAGAGTCTTGCAGGGACCTAGAATACTTCAGCACTTCACAATGTGGCCCATTCAACCCTGATTTGAATTTTAGGAGCCGAATACAAATCAGATACTCTCGGCTCTTGAGAATCCCATTGTCATCTGAAGCATTTTCATCAAATGTTCACAATCGTCGCATTCAAAGCTCATGCTAAAGAAAGATCAGATGTGGATTAATGGGTGAGAATGGGGAAAACATTTCATTAATGATTTAGCATCGATAGAGTACATTAAAAACCAATATTTTTACATTGGAAATCATGCGATGAGCTTTCCTGAATAGGCTGGATTGTCAGTAGCAATTATGCACAGTGTATTCATTCAGTAATAAATCAGTTATTAAACCAGTAAAATTTGATAACAGATTAAGTCGACAAGATAAGAATATTTGTATTATTTAAGCTGCATTCACAACGGCACTCCTTGCACACAATGAATAGTGGATATTCACCGTAACTATTAACTTCAATTCAATTCGAATTTTTTTCAAGGTCATAATTGCAATAATGCTAAACTAAAAGCCATCTTAAAAAAAAAAAAAAAATCAGGAAATATCCAAATACATTTTTGTGGCCTTTTAACCTTAAATCGCATTTCCTTCAAACACCTTTGTGGGTCCGTGGTGTTCTTTACCTTTCTGGTGCCCAGTTTGGGCCTTCTGTCCAAATCTTTAGACCATCCAATTCCAATAAGGTCTATAATATCACACATATTAGATGTCTAAAGATAAACACATTTCTCTGGAGTGGTGTTTGCTGAAATTAATGAGGCATAACTAATGGCGTACAGCCATAATGGCAGCGAAGCTGAGACTGGCAGCTAGAGACAGACCAGCCATTGATTCTTGCTTTAGACCTCTTGAAGAACTAATCAGCTTCTTTGGTTGGGCTGCACAGGCTTCGGAAGCCTATTGTGGCTCTGTGTCACTCGAGGTCAGTAGTTATTAGTGGTGATTGAAAACAGTTTCTTTAACAACTTATATGCAGCCTGAATGAGATGCATGGGGAACTTGGAAGAGGGATTACTGACCGGCCAGAGCTGCACAGCCAGGCATTGGGAGGAATGTGACATGGTTTGATAATAAGGGATACAACTTTCTCTCTCCCTCACTCATTTTCTATCTCTAACGTGCTTGCCCTCTCTCACGTAGTGAAATGAAAGAGGGGTGATTCGCCTGCACAATGCTAGTGGAATGTTATAGCAATGGATTTAAACATTTCAAGACTAAGAATACTATAATTTTCTTGCTGTATATATACATATATACATCAATTCTATACTTCTCTATGAAGGCAATGGCAAAATTCCCAGTCATTTGTTTAATTTTATGGAAACCCGTTGCTTTTCGAGTCCCTTGACCTTCTTGAAACATTTGTCATTGTTTTGGAGCACGTCTATTTCCCCCCACTTTGAAATGGCTCCGATTAGGAGAGTTTGCATTTTCTAGGACGCAGTCTGCTTTGATACTACAAAGCTGATGGTTTCTTATACTTGCACGAAAACACAATGCCTCAACTCGCCCTACCAAGACTACACAACCCTGCACTACTGCGATATACCAGATAAATACCTCCTTTTTTAAAAACACTCACAATGAGAAATGTGAAGTGAGGTTTAGCTCTCAAAGAGAGGAGAGTGTTCTGCCTGTATCCAAAGAATGCATTTCTCCGCCTGAGATGTGAATATAAAATTCTCAGTTAGTAATTCAGAGATTTATTCCATTGTCTTTTCCGCGCACTGAAGTAAATATTCACAAAGCACCGCATGAGTGTCTACTTTTATTTGGAAACACGCAACAGAGACAGAAGTGTGTGTGTGCGTGCGTGTGTGTGTGTGTGTGTGTGTACAGGTTTATATATCCTGGTGGGGACTTAAACCTGAATACACACAGACTCATGGGGACTCGTGTCACGGTGGGGACCTAAATTGTGGTCCCCACAGGTACAAAAGCTTATAAATCATACAGAATGAAGTTTTTTGAAAATCTAAAAATGCAGAAAGTTTCCTGTGAGGGGTAGGTTTAGGAGTAGGGTTGGTGTAGGGCAATAGAATATACGGTCTGTACAGTAGAAAAACCATTACGCCTATGGAGAGTCCCCACAAGGATAGCAAACCAGACATGTGTGTGTGTGTGTGTGTCAGAGTGGGGGGTAGGGCATCACACACATTCAAATACCATTTCTGAAGTATGTCAGAGTGCTTCGCTGGTTCGTAAAAACCTCACAAAAGTGTCTGTATGATGATATTTTTAGAAAATTAAGATTTTGAAAATATGCATGTGTAATAAAACTATATGTAGCTTTAGTTTAATACATAGAGAGAGAACGAGTGAGAGAACGAATTTGACCATATGTCTATTAAAAATAAACAGACTAAATGTGTTAATATACTTCTGTAAACGATTCCAGCAGTGTCACATTTGTTCCCACATCAACTGTAATACTGACGTCAGGCTGCCTACGCCAATTAGTGCTGTCCAGGTTGCTAGGTCACCATGGTCTACCCTCTTGCGCAGTTTGGACAATAGATATTCATTTAAACAGAGCATCATTCACATTACATTCAGTCTGTGTCGTCTGAAATGATGTGAATATGAATCATGTCGACTGGCATTGGTTTGTGTTCCTTTGGATCGTTTTTGATTAAGCATTGCAAATAACTCCATCTAAATTAACACAAAAAAGAGAAGAAAATAGTGAAAACTGTCTTGTTTCAAATTTCAGGGCTTGTCACTGAACCACTTTACATAACTTCAGAACACTCATAGCTCTTTCAGGGAAAAAAAAAAGGTTCCAATCACCAGTTTCCTATTTTCATTTATTTTTATTTTATTTGTTCTGTTATGTGATGTGCCTTAATGATTGTCCGATAGACTTGTTGGATCATTTCATGTATTCCAGGTAATGGTACGCATAATTCATTAGGCTACTGCATGCGGGTCAGCGTTTTTAAACTCGCATTCTGCTTTTTATATTTACAATTAAATAGCCATAGTCTGCTTAACTCGCTTGCAGCGCAAAATTATTCTTACAAGGTACATAATTGTAAATCATGTTAAACAATTTCGGACTATATTCGCATTAACTTTTATTGCCAATCTACAATCTATTACTGAAGTCCACGGTACTGAAAATGTAAATATACAAAAACAAAACAATTAAAAATCATTTTAGGGCTTATTACAAAATTAAAAGAATCTATTGCGAATCTGAATGTATGCCCTTTAATTACTAAGTATATTCAAATAGCATTCAACAACATGGATCATATAGAATTCTAAACATGTATGCAGTTTTATTTTCGCGTTTTAAATACATGAGATGTAACTATACATATGTATTCTCTGGATATGAACAAACAGAAAAGCCACTGAAATGTCAGACACGTTAAATAAAACGAACGAAAAGATGACAAAAAAATGTGTTCTCTCTTCTGCGTAATATAAATTGACAGAACCTAAAATTATAAATTGGTGCCACATTATTATTATTATTATTACCACCTTTTGTGTAAGGTAGGCTTCAGAAATATTTAAATTAGGAGAGGTAACTGAATTTGTAACAAATTCAAGTAAATAATTAACTATGGACGCAAATTTAAAAGTAAAGGGCAGACATTAAAAACTGTTGGTATTTAAATATAGGTTTCTTTCTCTCAGAATCAGTGAAAAGTTTCATTCCATCGACTTTTTAATATTACATGTATTTTCAGATATTATTTGAATGAAAACGCTCTTCACAGAAATTACTCTACACACATTAATTCCCCAACAATGGCGTGCGGTTTAATTGATTTATTGTTAACGTTCAATTGGTTTGAAACATATACAGCAGCAATCGTCTTGGTGTCTTTGTTTTAATTTACCAAACCTGCGTCGGGGTTAGATGTATCATACTAGCCAGGTGTTCCCTCTCGGGCGCTGAGAGGTATTTCTGTTGCTTAAATCTCCTTTCCAGCTCGTAGACCTGTGCTTGAGAGAAGAGCACCCGTCGTTTCCTCCTTGGCGCTGCGTGGAAAGGTGGGATGGATTTGGTGGTGTCGGCCATGCCTGTCAGCGTGCCCATTCCAGTCATGTTCATACCTGTGGAAGGTCCCATGAATCTAGAAACTTCAAAATATGCATACAGATGTACGGCCATTCAATTAGTAGCAGTGTTGGGCTAAGTTGGTAATAATTTGTGCAGCAACAGTCTTGAAATGGTCATCTCAATAAATTTAAAAGTAAAGGGCAGACATTAAAAACTGTTGGTATTTAAATATAGGTTTCTTTCTCTCAGAATCAGTGAAAAGTTTCATTCCATCGACTTTTTAATATTACATGTATTTTCAGATATTATTTGAATGAAAACGCTCTTCACAGAAATTACTCTACACACATTAATTCCCCAACAATGGCGTGCGGTTTAATTGATTTATTGTTAACGTTCAATTGGTTTGAAACATATACAGCAGCCATCGTCTTTGTGTATTTACCAAAAAAAAAAAAAAAGGAATAGAATAAATGACCAACGAAAAGACTCAAACATTTATATTACAAGTAAACAGAAACTTAAGTGTTAGCCAAATATACAGTCCCTACTTTTCATTTCTCTAAATGAATACATTAGTTTTTACAATAGTCGCTCCAGTCGCACGTTCAGGCATTTTTACTGAGATCTGGGAACTTTTCCAGTTCTTGCTAGAAGTTCATACCTGAAATATGAAACATTGCTTCCCGTGTCCTGGCATTGCCAAAGATGTGGAGCAGCAATTTTGTTTAACAACAGACAACCTTCTACTAGAACAACAAAAGGAAGTCCAAAACATAGAGCGTGAGGCTAGAAATTGTTATTTTGTCCATTATGAGTAGCAGGGTCATTGTAGAAAACTGTGACCACAAAAACTGTTAAAAAGCGGTACATTTCCCTCAGAAACTGGCTCCTTTGATCCGATCACCCGCCACATGGATGCCCGGCGTGCGAAGCACCGTCTGCTTTTGGCCTCACGCGCAGTTCTTAATTCAGAGGACGCTAAAGTTTGAGGAAAAACGGAGGAAAGAAAAGATGCCCGGTCCTACCACGTTCTGCCATAAAGCAGATTTGACGTGACCATGTTATTTGTGTAATCTACAGTAGTGTCTATCTGGCCCATGTTGTTCATCTGCGAGTGAAGTGACGGGGGACTGGGGGACATTTCCTCCAGGTCTTGGGCCTGGACCAGTGCGTTGACCTGCTGGGTTTGGTGTTGGTTCATAGAGTTACTGGAGGTAGGAAGCACGACCCCGGAACCGTTCTGCTGCTGCTGCTGCATCTGCTGTTGGTTTGGCGTCGGTGTGTTGGAGCCGTTTTGACAAGGCTTGCCGTCCTTCACTAAGACAGGGACAGCCACTCTCCTCGGCGACTGCTGCTGTTGACACAGGTTGCCCTCCTGTTGAAGCTGCTGCGCTACTTTGTCCTTGGCCTGCCGTTTCATCTTGTAGCGATGATTCTGAAACCAGATCTTGACCTGCGTCGGGGTTAGATGTATCATACTAGCCAGGTGTTCCCTCTCGGGCGCTGAGAGGTATTTCTGTTGCTTAAATCTCCTTTCCAGCTCGTAGACCTGTGCTTGAGAGAAGAGCACCCGTCGTTTCCTCCTTGGCGCTGCGTGGAAAGGTGGGATGGATTTGGTGGTGTCGGCCATGCCTGTCAGCGTGCCCATTCCAGTCATGTTCATACCTGTGGAAGGTCCCATGAATCTAGAAACTTCAAAATATGCATACAGATGTACGGCCATTCAATTAGTAGCAGTGTTGGGCTAAGTTGGTAATAATTTGTGCAGCAACAGTCTTGAAATGGTCATCTCAATGGAGCATTTACGCGTGCACAAATCAACGAATATAAATGTTTCAGTTATAATTAACTTAAGCATGAATCTACACGATGGGAAAATTAGCAGTAGCTAACAAAAGCAGCGACAATGCTAAGAAGGCAAAGTATGAGCAACGATACTGATGCGTAAAACTAAGGTAAACTCGCTTGAAACTAAGCACATATAAGCAACGAGCGACACGTCGAGAGCTAAATCAGAATAATGCAAGAGAACTTACTTGTTGAGTATCTAGGGTCAGGATTGGCGCCGTACCACCCTGTTGCTGCTGCGCTGTTTCTCATAGTTTCTTGGTAAGAGGGTAGGTCCCCCATGTTGGCAATGCTGCCATTGCAGTAGCCCCCCATTGCACTGTGCGAGAACTGGGAAACGGAGTGTGGCATATGGTAGGTGGTGGCGTTGTGGCCCATAGAGTGTTGCTGCATGCCAGTCTGGGACACCTGATGTTGCCGGTACACTCCCAATGGAGATGTGAGGTTTCCAGTGCTCTCCATGCCACTAAACTTCTTGTAAGTCTCCTCAATTGGGCTCAAAATATCTGTCACTGAGAAAGGTGTCGTGTGCTTTGGGCTCAGCGACATGGTTCAGTAAAAGCAGATAGATATTTGGTGGTGGAGCGCAGCCGTGTTGTTGTATCAGCTCTGTTCTCGTGGACGTCGACGTAAGAGAGCGCTTGTAGTATGCCTGTGATCCGATTGATCGCCTTGGAGAAGGAGGCGAGCCCTGGCCACTCTTATCTCAGGTTTATTGTAGCCAGGCGCCAGATTTACGACAAACATGAGGGGCGGAGCGACTCCCTGGACCAGCAAACAATAGTCATTGACATCTCAGCAAGATAATTGAGAAAAAAAATGTTGCTAGTTTCACATTACATTTATCATGATGCCGACTGAACATTTTCAGTGGTCACATTTCTCCTTTTTGCCGTACAATTCACGAGTCTGACATGGTCCCCAAAAGCTCTCTCATATCTCGAATTGGACGTTTGTCAGTCTGTCTGAAGTCTACTTTTTCTTCTTCTGCTTTTTTTTAGGCGCTGTTAATTTGCGTCAATAGGGAATTCCGTACTTTTTCCAACTTTGAGAGCACTCCGAGAGTCATAAGCGCCAGTGCGCACTGTCAGAGTGGCACAATGAAGACCCCCTCCAGTCTATGACCTAATTTATGCGTCTTAAGCAGCGCTAAGGATCTCTCCCAAATACGATCATAGTAAAAAAAAAATATGACCACATAAAATCGACATTGGAAGTTTTTAATTAAACGAAGAGTTTGTACACTCTAAAAAATGCTGGGTTGTTTCAACCCAACTTTGGGTCAAATATGGACTAACCCAACTGTTGGGTTAAAAATGTAATTGAAAAATTTAACCCAACAGTTGGGTTAGTCCATATTTGACCCAAAGTTGGGTTGAAACAACCCAGCATTTTTTAGAGTGTAGTAGTGGCCAAAAGTGATGTCCGGCCTAGGAAATTTGACATATTTTCATCC
>NW_015628289.1:346804-354302 GCF_001515625.1 Sinocyclocheilus rhinocerous
TTGGGTTAGTCCATATTTGACCCAAAGTTGGGTTAAAACAACCCAGCATTTTTTAGAGTGTAATAGCTATATAAAACTGGAATGCTGGAAAACGTATCTTAATAATATAAGCTTATGAAGAATGCATATTGTAAAAATTAACATTGAACATTTAAAAAGTTCGGTATTTCCTCAGCACCAATCGTTATAATCAAGATCCACAGTGTAAAGATAATAAAACGCTAATTTAACGTGCTTAATTCACCCGACCTGTTTCAAATTGCTATTACTCTTTCCAGGACAATAACCTCACGAATGTGAGCTTTAGAGTGTAATAGCTATATAAAACTGGAATGCTGGAAAAAGTATCTTAATAATATAAGCTTATGAAGAATGCATATTGTAAAAATTAACATTGAACATTTTAAAAGTTCGGTATTTCCTCAGCACCAATCGTTATAATCAAGATCCACAGTGTAAAGATAATAAAACGCTAATTTAACGTGCTTAATTCACCCGACCTGTTTCAAATTGCTATTACTCTTTCCAGGACAATAACCTCACGAATGTGAGCAGGCCTATGGATATTAGAAATTACAGTTCACGTGTTCTGCATTCTTAAACAAAATAATGAGCACATGTTGCGTGGCCTAATTTTGGCACTTCATATAAATGTAAAAGCGAGGCTCTACATTTTAAGTGCGCAAGGAAACAAAGATAAGCCGAGCTTGTACGCTTATGATGTTTTATTGCTTCAAGTTTAGGAACAAGAAACATTCACATGCCTGTACCCTTCAGTCATGTTAAACACACCTCTGTCTAATTCGACCACATGGGTGGATGCTGGTCTGGAGCCTATGTAAGGTGACATTTCGTTAAGTACTTTTGGCTTTAGTAACTCTGCACATTTCTACTATTTTTGTAAATTTACAACGCAAAACAAACACTAACATCCAGCTTTCTCTTCTGACTAAACGTTCAGCAAATCACATTTAAGTGTTTAATTGTCGATGTGTTTAATTTGGGTTCGTTCTGAGACCAGCCAGTTCGAAGCATCACATATAGTTTGGCTTGCGACTCACAGAGCGAGAAACTAGTCTAAGGTTTTGTGCGCCTGATCCATTAGGTAAATGAGGGCCACTCAACCTTGTGGAATATTAAGGCAGAGAGCATGACCGAGGGCCAAGCAACCGCCTCACTCTGATGCTGGAGAAACCACTGGACGGGCGACCGCTTAGCATTTCAAGTATAGCAAGTCACTCAAGAAAAACTAAAAAGTTTTGTTTGTAGGCTATACTTCAATGGGGAAGGAACACATGAAAAAAAATCTATCATCAGAAATGGGACTGGGATATACTGGACAACATTTGCTCAGGTACTGAAACAGGTTGCCCTGGGAAATGAATCACAATTCTTTGCATTGAAGGCAGTGTTTTTTTTTTTGCCGTATTTAATTTTGATTAATTGTTGTGTTTTAATATCCATGTAAGTTTAGGAACTCGCCGAATTTCTCTGCAAATATGTTTCATAAAAACGGTGTCTGCGTATATGTGTGTCTGCGTGTTAGTAGTTGTAATGTTAGTCCCGGAAAAAAAGAAAAAGAAAATAATAAGACAATCTAAACAAACATCGAAGAAACTATCAGTGGCTGATGAATGAGTTACACTAGTTACTAAAGCTGAAACTGAAAAATAACTAAAAAAATAAATACATATTACTTTAAGATCATTCAGTATATCATTAATTATTCTGGCGCATGTCTTTTTGTTTCAATGCAATATATTGATTAACCTTTCAACTGCATTAATCGGTGAATGTGCGGAAAAACAAATATTACCGAGCTTAGATTTGTTTCAATATGCTTTGACTAATTACGCGTTTCTAAGCGAGTTTATGTGTCTACGTGTGACTTGCAGGTATTCCTAAGACATGCTTGTGCAGTTTTGTTTGTGTTGGACTTAGCTGCGAGTTAGCTGTCACCTATGGCCCTTCTTCTTTAATGCATGACAAGAGCTGTTGGTAATTGGCTTGCCATCAAAATAAAAGGCATGGCGTGTAGTATTCCTTTGAACGTTATTTTTTAAAATGCAGTTGAATCTTTAATCTGCAGTTTATTTTAATTCACGTTTGGTTTACACCTTGCAATTAGTTGCATTTCTTAAACAACTATCCTCATTTAAAGCAGAGCGTAAATATAAGCCTCAGAGTGAATGGGCAAACACATGTGTCCAGTGGAGTGCTTGGATGGATCAAGGGTCAGCGAGGGGAAAGAGAGCCTGGACTAAGAGCTGAGGTCCTGACCCATTATTTCACAGAACCGACTATGAAACAAAGTATCCAGTATTAGTTGTATGTCTGCTTTGCGGTATAGCCTATAGGCACACGGGTTCGGAGTGCTAATATTGTGTATTGGCATCACATTCAATAACGCACAACTTGAAATGTGATACAAAACACAAACAAATGTGTATATATATAATCTTAACTTCACGAGCCAAACTATGGCCCCTAGCTGTTGCTATACAAAGAATACATTTCTGGTCAACAAGTCCCTTGCGTAAATAAAACATCCACCGATATCAAGATATCCGATATCAAGTTTAAGTAGGCTATTTATTTCAATTATAAGACTGGTGTTGCACGTGTCAAAGCCTGTAGTTTCATCCGGGGTAAATGTGTTACAATGAGGAGTCAAGATACATAGAATCCCGATACTCCACAACCCGCGACTATTTCTTTAATTAATTTAGAGGACAATTATGTTAATTAAGATCGGCATATTCATTTTTTTTTCTTTTTTTTCTTTGTCAGGCTACAGCTTGAACACCAAGACTAGGTCTCGCTGAATGTCTACTTGTTCTGGGACGCATTTATCATAAATTGCAAATGGAAATAAATAAATAAAATGAAAATAATAATAATAATAAATACAAATAAAAGCTACACAAAGCAACGATATTTGCTGTTTCATCTAAGGGAACTGTTCAGTAGATGCATTTGTTTGAAACACTGTGTTATCGATGATTAATCACTCACAAAATTCAAAAATCCATAATACATGACAGTGAGGTTGCTCCTGCACGAGCGATCTTACATGTTTTTCATGTTTCCGTAGATGCACGTGCAAATCTTTACCACAATCAAACACGATTACTCCAGGTGTGATAGGGCCTAACATATTCAGACAGAGCTTACACAAACTATTAGCAACATATTAACCTAAGGCGTTTACATTTATGTAACATACTATAAAGTAATATTAAGCAGTTTGCATCTACATTCAATTAGTATATTTTTCGTTTTCACGGTAGCTATATTGAATACATAAATATCGCACATTTCAAAGTTTCCTTACTCATTTGGACACCAACTTTAATATAAATATTATAATCGTTAAAAATGCATTATTTTATATTTAAATAAAGTAACATTTATATGCTTCAGGGAGATTCTTTTAATGCCTTTCTGTGTTTCAAAATGTTATTTGAACATTCATCAAATATATAACAAGTACGAATCACATCTCCAGCCTTCAAAACAGCCTTCTTTGAAATCCTTCATCTCACGGTTATTACTTTGTCCTGTCTAAACGCACTGTCTAAAATGAAATGACATTTTCAGTCGCTTTAATATGGTTTCGAATTAATATGATCTTCAAACAGTCATGAAATGAATTATATTATTGTTTATCTATATAAGTTACATATAACATCTAAAACAGATGCAATGCGCAGACAAGGTGTAATTAAAGTAGGGAAAATTGAATATGTATATTTCGAAATAAAAGATTGCTTTTATCAAATTTTGTAATTCGTCCTTTAATTAGCATACAGTAAGCCTTCTACACATGAAGCAATTGCCACTTCGCTGATTTCGAACATTTTGTACTATAAGCAGGCAGGTGCACGTCCCAGCTTCCCAGCTGTAGTAAAAAGAAGCCTTTAAGTACTGCATACCCACCGTTAAGAAGGTTAAAGGTCCTCCCAAGAGGAGCAAGTATCTGGCAGGCCTCTCCAAAATCTTATTCTTCCGCGCAAGTTTTCATTCAAATGTAATTAATGGAACTCGATGGACGAAATGATGCTAATAGGTTGCAGAACACCGGGAGCTGGAGAGACACTGCATCTCCAGAATTATATTTAAAAAGGCTCATTAGCTTACACGTTGTATACATTTTTTTGACATGATAAAACAATCCTATAACACGGATTTCGCGAAGGTGTTTGAGAATAGAGGATATTTACAATTTATCGTGGTATGAAGGCCTGTCGTAGTTCCCTGAACTAAAGAAAAAGAAAGAAAGAAAAAAAAGAACATATTATATTACGTGTGTGTGTGTGTGTGTGTGTTATTGTGATAGAATGAATGCAGGAAGACGGAAACACCTTTCTCTATATGACTGAATATTGCTGCGTAAATAGTAATTCGTTTCTATTAAGTTTAAAATTAATGTGAATTATAAATAAACTTTGAAAGTGATTGAACATTTTGTTTTTGACTAAATTGTGAAAAATACACAACTTTTCTTTTGTGATTTGTTTGTGTATTGTTGTATCGGCTTTAAGATAATAAAATGGACATTTGCATTTAATTCTTATATTTGTCGTGCACATTTAAAGTACAGACTGTGGTGGCAAAAGTAGGAAAAATACTTCAAAATAGTATGAAATTGTTTATATGATAACAGAGTGAATAGATTTTTACACAAAATATGCACTAATAATATAATATAATATAATATAATATAATATAATATAATATAATATAATATAATATAATCTAAAAAAAAATCTATAATATAATATAATATAATATAATATAATATAATATAATATAATATAATATAATATAATATAATATAATATAATATAATATAATATAATATAATATAATATAATATATGTAGATGGAATAAAACAGCTAAACTGTTATTTGATGAACAACCCGAGGTTCTGACCTAATTAACACCTACATCTGTTGTTTTTGCATTTTTAGTGTCAATAATCACTAGTGTCAATCAAATAATCACCGATGAGAGAGAGAGAGGGAGAGAGAGAGAGAGAGAGAGTACAATAAAATAAGCTTGTTCAAAGAAATAGAATCATCTTGATCTGCATAGTTTTTTTCTATCCGTGGCTTAGTGTTAAAAGTGGTAACAAAACAGAGAGGCAGCTTTCATGCTTGCATTATTAATGGAGGAGACCTCTAGCTTTAATCTGAAATGGCTCTCAAGAGACTCAAATATAACGCTAGTTCAGTGACCTCACATCTGCTGCCGTGCGCTCATATCATGAACACAAATTTTAACGTTTTACCTCAGTTACTGAACTATAATACACAGACAACTTAATGTATTGTTCACAAAGGTCTGTGATCTATCAGTCTCAGCACGAACGCTTAAGTGTTCGCTACCTCCATTTCACTTGACAAGCTAAATTCTACAAGCTAATACAATCAAGCTTTGTCAAGAGAGAGAGAGAGAGAGAGAGAGAGAATTTAACAGCAGAAATATATCCATTACAGTTACTATTACAGTGTCACTAAACTGATGCAAACAACCTTCAAATGTGTGTGTATATTTGCATAACATTGCCTAAAATCTTGACAGAGCTGTCATTGACAGAGCATATGAAAAGTACTGTATATACACAGCGTTTTTATTTCATGAAAGGATTTCATGTTATGTCTCTTGTGGAAATCAGAGAAACTCCATGCAAATGCTAAGACTGTATATTTATTTAGTTATTCTCTTGTTGGCATGTACAAGTGCCTTTGTGTACTGACCTTGAGATGAGGCACTGCTGTAATCACAAAACAACTAATTCATCCTTCAGTCCTTTTGTATACACCTCTTTTATGGAGTGGATTTGTAATGATTTATAACGATTTATATTTTGTGTCATAATGATTATTCCTTGCTAGGGAGTTTGATACACAACTGAATACAAAACTATGCAGATTAATTGGAAATATAACACTGTAACACACCTAACAATGCTTCGTGAAGCTAACATTCAACATTTATCTGGATAAAAATGCTTTCCTGGTAAAGGCGTCTGTGAAAAATTCAATTCATTTGAATTCCGCTTCCTCGCATTAAAATTATTGCAACTGCATCTGAAGTCTGGAGTTTCCTTCTTTCAGAGAATAAAGCTATGAACAAGCATCCATCTTCTCTACAATACAAGCAATGAACGTTTTGTAATAGCTATTCAGTATGTGTCTCACACACACAATGTAGCCTTTGCCGAAGATCTGCTATTTTGTATTACACATACTAGACTCTCTGCAATATTTCCTTTGCATAACATAATCTGTCATCTGCTAGAGCTTGAGGGAATTCAGTGTCATAATGCATTCTGACAATGTGCAGATTGCTCAGAAAGATCACTGGATGCAATTGAAACCAAAGTCATTTACATTAATGGGTTCTCATTACATACAGCTTACGCAGGTTCCGCAGTTCCAGTTCTACCTTTGGTATGAGTTATATTATAATTGTGTAATGGAATAATGAATATGATGTAAAGGGTGTTTTAGATTTGTAAATGCTTATATGTCCATAATACAATACAACAATGCAAGTACACTGTAACTGCAAAAGTATGTGCAAAATTTAAAGGCTGTATTGCATGTTTAATATTACTAATACAATATATTTGCCACTTTGTTTTTTTTATTCCTCTTTCTCTCTTTTGTTACTCTGTTACTACCACCTTCTGTATAAATAAACCTGTGCATCATCAAAGCTTTTCGGGGGAACAATATGGAGCTGTTTAAACTGAAATTTATTATTATTGTGAATTTGTACGTTAAATGATCTGTGAGAGACCACATCACTGAAAATCATTTATGGATGACATTTTTTGAAAGCATAAATAAAGCCATTGTTCTTCTCATCTAAAAAGCAGATGTTCTCTGAGCAGTTACTGTGTTTTTACTCAATGTCCTGATCTGTACAGAGCTCCTGATTGTTTGTTCCTTAAGGTTAGTAAACATTGATTATATGAGATTTAACGTGATATCCCAAACACAGAACAATAAGAGTTTGTTAAATAAGAACATTCATTTACAGCAGTACCAATTGGAACAATACAATATATCTGACTTAACAGTTTCAACAATATTACAAATTATCAAAATTATTCAGTTTTTAAACCAATATCTGCTTGTGTTTGCCATAGAGATAGAACTTGTACAACAATTAAGCTTTTTGCACCATCATCCCTATTATTGAACATACACACACACACACACACACACACATATATATATATATATATATTAAAGGGTTAGTTCACCCAAAAACTATTTTTTTATAGTCTTGCGCACACTGTTGTACACGGAAGCAGCTCCGGGCGGATGACGTATGAGGTCAGCGTTGTGCATTCGCCGCTCAGAAGTGACACACGCGGAAGCGCAGCAGAGAGATCAAAACAAAACAACGGTCACTAATTAGAAGTACAAAATGAGGATTTGTAAAGAAGAATGTCAGAGGATTTCGATATAAGCCAAGAGG
>NW_015628289.1:357012-364887 GCF_001515625.1 Sinocyclocheilus rhinocerous
TTCTGAGACCAGCCAGTTCGAAGCATCACATATAGTTTGGCTTGCGACTCACAGAGCGAGAAACTAGTCTAAGGTTTTGTGCGCCTGATCCATTAGGTAAATGAGGGCCACTCAACCTTGTGGAATATTAAGGCAGAGAGCATGACCGAGGGCCAAGCAACCGCCTCACTCTGATGCTGGAGAAACCACTGGACGGGCGACCGCTTAGCATTTCAAGTATAGCAAGTCACTCAAGAAAAACTAAAAAGTTTTGTTTGTAGGCTATACTTCAATGGGGAAGGAACACATGAAAAAAAATCTATCATCAGAAATGGGACTGGGATATACTGGACAACATTTGCTCAGGTACTGAAACAGGTTGCCCTGGGAAATGAATCACAATTCTTTGCATTGAAGGCAGTGTTTTTTTTTTTGCCGTATTTAATTTTGATTAATTGTTGTGTTTTAATATCCATGTAAGTTTAGGAACTCGCCGAATTTCTCTGCAAATATGTTTCATAAAAACGGTGTCTGCGTATATGTGTGTCTGCGTGTTAGTAGTTGTAATGTTAGTCCCGGAAAAAAAGAAAAAGAAAATAATAAGACAATCTAAACAAACATCGAAGAAACTATCAGTGGCTGATGAATGAGTTACACTAGTTACTAAAGCTGAAACTGAAAAATAACTAAAAAAAATAAATACATATTACTTTAAGATCATTCAGTATATCATTAATTATTCTGGCGCATGTCTTTTTGTTTCAATGCAATATATTGATTAACCTTTCAACTGCATTAATCGGTGAATGTGCGGAAAAACAAATATTACCGAGCTTAGATTTGTTTCAATATGCTTTGACTAATTACGCGTTTCTAAGCGAGTTTATGTGTCTACGTGTGACTTGCAGGTATTCCTAAGACATGCTTGTGCAGTTTTGTTTGTGTTGGACTTAGCTGCGAGTTAGCTGTCACCTATGGCCCTTCTTCTTTAATGCATGACAAGAGCTGTTGGTAATTGGCTTGCCATCAAAATAAAAGGCATGGCGTGTAGTATTCCTTTGAACGTTATTTTTTAAAATGCAGTTGAATCTTTAATCTGCAGTTTATTTTAATTCACGTTTGGTTTACACCTTGCAATTAGTTGCATTTCTTAAACAACTATCCTCATTTAAAGCAGAGCGTAAATATAAGCCTCAGAGTGAATGGGCAAACACATGTGTCCAGTGGAGTGCTTGGATGGATCAAGGGTCAGCGAGGGGAAAGAGAGCCTGGACTAAGAGCTGAGGTCCTGACCCATTATTTCACAGAACCGACTATGAAACAAAGTATCCAGTATTAGTTGTATGTCTGCTTTGCGGTATAGCCTATAGGCACACGGGTTCGGAGTGCTAATATTGTGTATTGGCATCACATTCAATAACGCACAACTTGAAATGTGATACAAAACACAAACAAATGTGTATATATATAATCTTAACTTCACGAGCCAAACTATGGCCCCTAGCTGTTGCTATACAAAGAATACATTTCTGGTCAACAAGTCCCTTGCGTAAATAAAACATCCACCGATATCAAGATATCCGATATCAAGTTTAAGTAGGCTATTTATTTCAATTATAAGACTGGTGTTGCACGTGTCAAAGCCTGTAGTTTCATCCGGGGTAAATGTGTTACAATGAGGAGTCAAGATACATAGAATCCCGATACTCCACAACCCGCGACTATTTCTTTAATTAATTTAGAGGACAATTATGTTAATTAAGATCGGCATATTCATTTTTTTTTCTTTTTTTTCTTTGTCAGGCTACAGCTTGAACACCAAGACTAGGTCTCGCTGAATGTCTACTTGTTCTGGGACGCATTTATCATAAATTGCAAATGGAAATAAATAAATAAAATGAAAATAATAATAATAATAAATACAAATAAAAGCTACACAAAGCAACGATATTTGCTGTTTCATCTAAGGGAACTGTTCAGTAGATGCATTTGTTTGAAACACTGTGTTATCGATGATTAATCACTCACAAAATTCAAAAATCCATAATACATGACAGTGAGGTTGCTCCTGCACGAGCGATCTTACATGTTTTTCATGTTTCCGTAGATGCACGTGCAAATCTTTACCACAATCAAACACGATTACTCCAGGTGTGATAGGGCCTAACATATTCAGACAGAGCTTACACAAACTATTAGCAACATATTAACCTAAGGCGTTTACATTTATGTAACATACTATAAAGTAATATTAAGCAGTTTGCATCTACATTCAATTAGTATATTTTTCGTTTTCACGGTAGCTATATTGAATACATAAATATCGCACATTTCAAAGTTTCCTTACTCATTTGGACACCAACTTTAATATAAATATTATAATCGTTAAAAATGCATTATTTTATATTTAAATAAAGTAACATTTATATGCTTCAGGGAGATTCTTTTAATGCCTTTCTGTGTTTCAAAATGTTATTTGAACATTCATCAAATATATAACAAGTACGAATCACATCTCCAGCCTTCAAAACAGCCTTCTTTGAAATCCTTCATCTCACGGTTATTACTTTGTCCTGTCTAAACGCACTGTCTAAAATGAAATGACATTTTCAGTCGCTTTAATATGGTTTCGAATTAATATGATCTTCAAACAGTCATGAAATGAATTATATTATTGTTTATCTATATAAGTTACATATAACATCTAAAACAGATGCAATGCGCAGACAAGGTGTAATTAAAGTAGGGAAAATTGAATATGTATATTTCGAAATAAAAGATTGCTTTTATCAAATTTTGTAATTCGTCCTTTAATTAGCATACAGTAAGCCTTCTACACATGAAGCAATTGCCACTTCGCTGATTTCGAACATTTTGTACTATAAGCAGGCAGGTGCACGTCCCAGCTTCCCAGCTGTAGTAAAAAGAAGCCTTTAAGTACTGCATACCCACCGTTAAGAAGGTTAAAGGTCCTCCCAAGAGGAGCAAGTATCTGGCAGGCCTCTCCAAAATCTTATTCTTCCGCGCAAGTTTTCATTCAAATGTAATTAATGGAACTCGATGGACGAAATGATGCTAATAGGTTGCAGAACACCGGGAGCTGGAGAGACACTGCATCTCCAGAATTATATTTAAAAAGGCTCATTAGCTTACACGTTGTATACATTTTTTTGACATGATAAAACAATCCTATAACACGGATTTCGCGAAGGTGTTTGAGAATAGAGGATATTTACAATTTATCGTGGTATGAAGGCCTGTCGTAGTTCCCTGAACTAAAGAAAAAGAAAGAAAGAAAAAAAAGAACATATTATATTACGTGTGTGTGTGTGTGTGTGTGTTATTGTGATAGAATGAATGCAGGAAGACGGAAACACCTTTCTCTATATGACTGAATATTGCTGCGTAAATAGTAATTCGTTTCTATTAAGTTTAAAATTAATGTGAATTATAAATAAACTTTGAAAGTGATTGAACATTTTGTTTTTGACTAAATTGTGAAAAATACACAACTTTTCTTTTGTGATTTGTTTGTGTATTGTTGTATCGGCTTTAAGATAATAAAATGGACATTTGCATTTAATTCTTATATTTGTCGTGCACATTTAAAGTACAGACTGTGGTGGCAAAAGTAGGAAAAATACTTCAAAATAGTATGAAATTGTTTATATGATAACAGAGTGAATAGATTTTTACACAAAATATGCACTAATAATATAATATAATATAATATAATATAATATAATATAATATAATATAATATAATATAATATAATATAATATAATATAATATAATATAATATAATATAATATAATATAATATAATATAATATAATATAATATAATATAATATAATATAATATAATATAATATAATATAATATAATATAATATAATATAATATAATATAATATAATATAATATAATATAATATAATATAATATATGTAGATGGAATAAAACAGCTAAACTGTTATTTGATGAACAACCCGAGGTTCTGACCTAATTAACACCTACATCTGTTGTTTTTGCATTTTTAGTGTCAATAATCACTAGTGTCAATCAAATAATCACCGATGAGAGAGAGAGAGGGAGAGAGAGAGAGAGAGAGAGTACAATAAAATAAGCTTGTTCAAAGAAATAGAATCATCTTGATCTGCATAGTTTTTTTCTATCCGTGGCTTAGTGTTAAAAGTGGTAACAAAACAGAGAGGCAGCTTTCATGCTTGCATTATTAATGGAGGAGACCTCTAGCTTTAATCTGAAATGGCTCTCAAGAGACTCAAATATAACGCTAGTTCAGTGACCTCACATCTGCTGCCGTGCGCTCATATCATGAACACAAATTTTAACGTTTTACCTCAGTTACTGAACTATAATACACAGACAACTTAATGTATTGTTCACAAAGGTCTGTGATCTATCAGTCTCAGCACGAACGCTTAAGTGTTCGCTACCTCCATTTCACTTGACAAGCTAAATTCTACAAGCTAATACAATCAAGCTTTGTCAGAAAAAAAGGACAGAAACTAACAACAAAAATCTATCCATTACAGTTACTGTTACAGTGTCACTACTGGTGCAGACAGCGTTCAAACGTGCGTGTATATTTGCATAACAATGTGTAAACTCTTAGCCTATGACTTTGTGTAAAAAGTATTGACAGAGCATATTATCAAAGGATTTAATGTTATGTTTGTTGTGGGAAAAACTCCATGTAAAAGCTAAGACATTATTATATGTATTTATTTATTCTCTTGTTGGCATGTACAAGTGCCTTTGTGTATTGGCCTTGAGATGAGGTATTGCTGTAATCACAAAACTACTATTCTAATTCATCCTTCAGTCCTTTTGTATACGCCTCTTTTATGGAGTGGATTTGTAATGATTTATAATGATTTATATTTTGTGTGATCATTATTATTCCTTGCTATAGGGAGTATGACTGCTACATAACTGTATAAGAAACTATTCAGATTAAATGAAAATAGAACATGTAACACTATAACACATCTATCTAAGGCTTTGTGAAGCATTACATTTAACATTTATCTTGATAAAAATGCTTTCCAACTCCAACTCCCGACATGAAAAATGACACGATCAATAATGTTAGTTTGCTGTTAACAAGTAAACACATCTTAAAATATCTCAGTTTTGCATAAAACAGAAATAATATACTAACCTTTCGTCGAGTTAATGGTGCATTTCTCTTTTGTCCTTTTACGGCCACTTCCACCAAACAATCAAAAAATAACTCCCTTGCCATTGGTCAGTTTTTCGGGGGCAAGTTCACTACTTTAAATTGATTTACAGTAGTGAGGAAATACAGTAGTGACCGTATATTTTCCCATAATCCTTTGCGGTTTACAGTAAAATACTGTATACACATTTTACAGTATCTTACTGTACATATTATAGTATAATACTGTTCAAATTACAAAAACCAGTTACAGTGTAGTAAAAATGAAAATTTCAATTAATTTGATCTCTGCTTCCTTACATTCAGAATATTGCAACTGCATCTGAAGTCTGAATTTCCTTCTTTCGGACAGAAGTACTATGATCACTATAAAGCTTCCATCTTCTCTACAATAGAAGCAATGAAAGTTCTGTTATACCTATTCAGTATGTGTCTCACACACACAATGTAGCCTTTGCCGAAGATCTGCCATTTTGTATTACACATATTAGACTCTCTGCAATATTCCCTTTGCTTAACATAATCTTTCATCTGGTAGAGTTTGAGGGAATTCAGTGTTGTAATGCATTCTGACAGTGTGCAGATTGCTCAGAAAGATCACTGGATACAATTGAAACCAAAGTAATTTACATTAATGAGTTTTCATTACATACAGCTTACTTGTGCTAAGAGGAAGCACACAGGTTACACAGTTCCAGTTCTGTCTTTGGTGGAGCAGGTATGAGTTTATTATAATTGTGTAATGGAATCATAAATATGATGTAAAGGGTGTTTTAGATTTGTAAATGCTTATATGTCCATAATACAATACAATAATGTAAGTACACTGTAACACTGCAAAAGTATGTGCACAATTTAAAGGCTGAGAGTATGTCATTGTATCAACTGCACAGATGATCCTGTTATGTATAATTTCAATATGTGTGTATTAGTTATTACTAGATATTTTGTAAATGGCTTTGCATTTCTAATGTTACAAGCACAATACATTTGTTTCTCTCTCTCTCGTGTTTGTACCACCTTCTGCACTGTTATAAATTTCCTGTAGAAATTACAGTAACTTACTGGCAGCAGTTCGCCAGTAACTTACTGTAAATTAAACTTACAGTAAAAAATACTGTATTAATATTTACAGTACCATTTAACTTGCTGGAAATGTATTTACAGTATGTATACTGTACTTTTACAGTTTTTACTGTAAAATATACGGTAATTTTATGGTCTTTTCTCCAATAACGTATTGAAATACAAGAAAAATTATATAATTTAAATGAAAACTGTATAACTTTTAATTTTTTAATTGTTCAATTGTAATCCTTGTATAAATAAACCTGTGCATCAGCTTTTCGGGAGACAACATGCAGCTGTTAAGATGGAGATGTATTGTTATTGCATATCTGGAAGTCATATGATCTGTGAGAGACCACATCACTGAAAATGATGTATGGATGACATTTTTAAAAGCTTCAATAAAGCCATTTTTGTTCTCATCTATAAAACAGATGTTCTGTGAGCAGTTACTGTGTTTGTACGCAGTGTCCTGATTTGTCCTGATCTCCTGATTGTTTGCTTATGAAGGTTATTCTTATAAAATGACTTCCCCAAAAGTTTCTTATATGAGAAATGTTACATTTGACTAAAAACACAGAGATTTAAAGTGGTCCAACATCTGTGTGTGTTTTGCCATAGAGATGTAACATGTACCACAATTCTTTTTGTACTGTCATCACTATTATTGAAAATGGGTTTTGTTAACTTCACATTCATTGAGGGCTGATTCGTTTGGCTTTGCATGTGAATGCTGGAATATGGACCATAAACAATAACAAGAAACAACAACAAAAAACTTGAGTGAATGAATCATGGAAGAAGTTCACATGAGTAGTCTGTTACTCACTGTTTGTTTCTGAAGACATTATGAAGGGGACAAGCCAACACTTTCAAATAATGTGTCCAATGTGTTTAAATATGATCTGACTCACTCGGGCAATATTTTTTTTTATAAGAATAGGCAGTTTAATTAATGAATTGATTGTTCATCTTGTGATAAGCATACAGTATTTTGTGTTTTCAATATCTATTCTTGAACTATTTCACATGTAAGTTCCTCAACTTCTCCTTATATTTTACAGTGTGATATAAAACTCATTTTATTAGTATTCCTTCTGTTCCCAAATTTTACCATGACAGTAACAAGAGAAAATTCCACTCTAACAATTCCATTTAATCTCAGACCTAAGACTACTATAACACATATGTGTTTGTTTAACATATTAAAATGACCAGTCATGTGACACTCTTAGTCAACTCATCTTGTTTTAGCCAGTGGTCTATTTACCTAGTAGCAGTGTTGGGCAAGTTACTCTGAAAATGTAATCAAATTACTGATTACTGATTACTCCTTTTAAAAGTAATCACGTTACTGTTCTGATTACTTTATTTCAAAAGTAATTAGTAATTAGTTACATTACTAGTTACGTTACTTTTTTCTCCATTAAATGTATGAAATTCCAGCATACACACTCCCGATAAATATTTGTTATTAAAGCATCAACATTCACAGAACACTGTTATTTTTAACTAAACCAAGTGGCTGCTGCGTGCATGGTTTGGCATGGCAGAATGCCAGCAAAGAGCGCTGCATTTATAATCTCTAAAAGACATCTCAGTTCATCGCAATCTCACAAATCTCTGT
>NW_015628289.1:364915-390259 GCF_001515625.1 Sinocyclocheilus rhinocerous
TGGTCGACTAGTAGTCGTTCATTTTAAGCATTAGGCTACTAATCGTTTATTAATAAACAATTTAAATAATTATAATGAGCCTTTAATTGCCTAATCAGCGCTCAAGCACACGCATAAAGCTTGCCACAGCGCACCGGCAGAAGCTATGATTATGAATGTGTCAGGGAAAAACAGAAAGGAGGCTGCATTAACATTTTAATAATTCACTGATAAACAAGTGCTTTTTTTGTTTTGGTTAAAGAGATGAACTCGGCGACACCGACTCGTCATCTCCGCAGTAGTGAAGCGCATGTTTCACACGGATTACATAATCTGAGGAAAATTATTTTCCATTTGAATTGGTTCAATTTAAAGTAGAAATTTCACTCTCTATAGATATATATTTAATGTCTGTAAGGCAAAGATATAGCCTACACGGAGTTTCGCGCTCGAGTTCACAGACCGAGATGGCAGAAAGCGCATCATGTTTGCTTTCATTATTTTACAAAAGCACGTTTTGTTGTTATTGTGAGTGCACATAAATAAACATAGCGTCTTTACAGATTTGAAAGATGTATTACTCTTATCTGTATGACCCAAGATTACGGAGTAGCCTATTTTAAGGCAAGTGAGCGCACAGGCGCCTCCATCTGTCCTTCAGTGAGCGCTAATGTTCAGCTTCCACACAGACACTTGAATATAGCGCGCATTCTCTAGGTTAACATTAGATTGAGCGGCCATGTAAAGTTGCTAATACTTGCATATTTCAGATGATAAGCCATATTTGTGGTGGATGATTGATAGGCCAGCGTTTGGATGTCCTGCCGGATGTAGACTATTGTATTACCATAGATTAGCCGTTAACGATCTGCGTGACTTTGCCAATGTGTTTTTTTTTTTCCAAACTAAGCGACTCAAAAATTTTGGTCGACCAAGTCTCTTCTGGTCGACTAACGATTAGTCGACTATTAGGGGGCAGCCCTAATATATAGCGTATTTTATACAAGTATAACTGATGTAAATGCAAAAACAACGTTTAAGGCTGATGTCTCTATTCATTTTCACAGAAGGGCTACTGAAAAGGTCAGTTTAATCTCGCAAAAACTCATGTTAATAAAAAATCGGACTACACTGCGTTAATCTCTTGCATCTTTATTGTTTATGATGAATTCGGCGCTTGCACGTACACCGCTTTTATTATTATTGCAGCTTAGATGTTCAAATAGCAGCAGTACTCAGTCTTTGCCACAAGGAAAAGTGCGTACGTCTGCTCAGACCCTGACGTGACGGTAAGTAGCCTACTTTTCCACGTCAAAGAGCGTTTTTATAAATATGAACATTGCCGTGGATTTTAGCGTACGCACACTCTAAGATCAAATCTGTGCGTACGCACATTTTATAAATGAGGCCCCTGGTCTCTCACTGATAAATAATTAGAAATGGATTAATTTGGTCATCATCATGTTGTCCAAACCTGTATAACTTGCTTTCTTCTGTGGGACACAAAAGAAGAAAAATGCCTCACACGACACGATAACAACACAACTATTTTAAATATGCACTATATTGTCATTCATGAAAGATTTGCTCATTGCGTCTGTAACATGACGAATGAACAAATACTCGAGAGGTAAAGTAGTTATTTTCTTGATTGTTCCTTAGAAAATATATTTGGTTACATTACAATAATTTCCTCAGCACAATTAATCTCTTACACTGCATCTTTGTTGTTTATGATGAATTCGGTGCTTGCACGTACACCGCTTTTATTATTATTGCAGCTTAGATGTTCAAATAGCAGCAGTACTCAGTCTTTGCCACAAGGAAAAGTGCGTACGTCTGCTCAGACCCTGACGTGACGGTAAGTAGCCTACTTTTCCACGTCAAAGAGCGTTTTTATAAATATGAACATTGCCGTGGATTTTAGCGTACGCACACTCTAAGATCAAATCTGTGCGTACGCACATTTTATAAATGAGGCCCCAGCACTCGCCCATCTTATCCCGCGCCACACTAAGCTGCGTCGGGTCTCGCGGGAGCAGGGGCCTCATTTATAAAACTCTCCGTAGATTTCATCCTAAAAGTGTATGTACGCTGAAAAACTAGATTTTGCGTACGCACAAGTTTTAAGATTTATAAAACCATTCGTACGCCAGAACCTGCGCAAAAATCCTTTTATAAATCCCAGTCAGAGAAAGATTGTGCGTACTTGCATTTACACCCCGTCTCCTCCCCGAAATCACCATATATGGAGATTACAACGCCTAGTTTTACTATGCATGACCTCATCTGCATATCATTTCCATGCATATTCCCATCCTTTAGGTCTCTAGATTATAAAACACTGCATTCTGTCAGCAATGTAACGCGGCAGTAACGTATAGAGACTTCGGCTTGTAACTATACTCTAATTACTATTTTGAAAACTATAACGCGTTAAATTACTCCGTTACTAAAAAAGTAATCAAATTACAGTAACGCGTTACTAAGTAATGCGTTACTGCCCAACACTGCCTAGTAGAGGGATTCCTAGAATGAAAAATAAAATAAAATGTAATCTGAATAAACAATAGAATAAAATAAAATAACATTTGAAATAAAATATTTGCTTGAAATACCCCCATGAGATTTTAAGGACATATTTCAAGAATTTAATAACACATTCATATTTACTCTGATGTCAGTTAATGGTCATACTGTTTAGTGTTTTATTTTTTATTGATTTTCTTTTTTAAATTATTTGTGCTAATTCCATTTATATGATTTAATTATTATCTTTTCATTAAACCCCAGTTTGGGAAACTCTGACCTCACACATACCACTTTTCAGTCAACATACACTGCAAGATTGGTGAGTAAGGTTTGTAAATTATTTTTATTTGAAATTCATAACCTGCCAAAATGATATTAATATATAGCTGATTTTTACGGTACTGATATTCATTGTAACTTAGCACTAGCTAACAATTTTGCTGAATTTTAGTGTTAGCAATGTTTAATTTAATACGAAAAACAAGTGGAGTGTTTCAGTCTACACAACCAACATATAATCTGCTTTCTATTTGGTAAAGAAAATATTTTTTCCACATTTTCACTGCTAAAGTGCTGGTTAAATTTCTTAACAGCAGTCTAGTGAAGAAGCAGTCAGGTCATCATTAACGTATTGCTACTTCAATTTCTTCCAGCATAGCTTTCATCTGTTAATAAACTATGTTTTTCCATACAGTATGTATAGTAGTACATGGGTGAGGTTCAAGTCAAGTCATTTGAACCAAGTTAAGGTTCAAATTTTGTCTTTTTGAGAGAGTTAGTAATGCATCCTCTGATGAATGTCATGTTATATTCTCTCACCTAAAAATGGTTGATGACCAATGTAGTTATTGAGTACAGCCGTATCAATCAGGTAAAAGAAAATCCTCTTATTTCACATGGTGCTCTAGCTGGCACACTTCACAAAACGTTTGATCATGCCAATCTTGTCTATAGCCCCCATCTCTTGTATTACATTCAATGACACATACCGGCTTCACATGAAACAACACACATGGCAGTGTTGTATGTAATTTGTATGACATTCCTGCTTCCTCTTGTCATGCAGAGGGATGTCCTGCACCCAGCGGTCCAGGTGGGGGTTAAATTACTGGTATCTCTCCAGTTGGTTGAGCTCAGGTTCTACATTCCATTCAATTTTCCTCGGTCTCCATTGCCATCAATAATGTCAAAGAGATTTTCTGCCTAAGACCATGGTCTCAAGGTTGGGGGAAAGCCATCATCACCATCACTGCTATTTGACTGACTACTGTATTCATTATCTGAACTAAAAAAAAGGATGCCTTAATCTAAATTTTAAGAAGCTTCTGTTTATAAATTATGTCAGACATGCCCTAACTCACTATTTGTAATGAAGGTCTCAAAGAACACAAGTGCATTTAAATACTTTATTAAATGCTGTATTTAAAGCTTAAGTATGGAATACTTTTTTGGTGACAAAAAAATAAATAATTTATCAATAATCAATAAGAAGGAAAAAAAACTGTGTTAAAAAGGATCGCTTTGCTTTACCCCAATTCACAAATGTAAGCTTGTAATGATTTAGAATTTGTCCTGTCAGGTTCGGATTTCACGGGAAATGCTACATACAGGTAATTTTCTTTGCATGGTTACGTCACACCCGTAAGCAACGGCTGGTAGTCATAAGCAATAGATCAATTAAAAAGACTGTAATTATCTGAGGATTTGTCCCCTAATTTTTAAACAGTGGTTTACTGAACAAATTGTTGCTCTGTCTTTAAATAGATTCAATTGTAATTAGATTTTTCTTAAGAATTCTCAGTATTTCATTTCTCTAGCGAACAAACGAGCTGTGGCCACTGAATGACTTGCCTGAGGTACAGTGGCGCAATAAGGGGTATGCAGTATATGCAGTGCAAAGGGGCACCGCACGGAGGGGGCGCCATTTTGCCGAAATCATTCTGTGAAAATCTTCTTTAATAAAATGTCATAAATAATCAAAAGCATAGTTGTTAAAAAATAATTTAATTAAATATTTTTTCTGTTAGCATTTTAATGAGGTAAATTTTTTTTTTACTACAACCTGAGTACATACAGCCGCTCACCCTTGGACACATTACCGTCAGACACAGTCAAATGACCAAAATGAATAGACGAGGGAACATTCTGGGTCGCAGAACGTCTCGGTTACGTATGTAACCCTCGTTCCCTGATGGTTATGTCGTGACGACATTAGGGGTCTAACTTGGCCATTTTGCCGAAATCATTCTGTGAAAATCTTCTTTAATAAAATGTCATAATCAAAAGCATAGTTGTTAAAAAATAATTTAATTAAATATTTTTTCTGTTAGCATTTTAATGAGGTAAATTTTTGTTTCACTACAACCTGAGTACATACAGCCGCTCACCCTTGGACACATTACCGTCAGACACAGTCAAATGACCAAAATGAATAGACGAGGGAACATTCTGGGTCGCAGAACGTCTCGGTTACGTATGTAACCCTCGTTCCCTGATGGTTATGTCGTGACGACATTAGGGGTCTAACTTGGGAGCCCAATCATCTCTGAGTTTAAGGGAAAACACCAATGAAAATTGGCTAGTGGATTTTGCATGCTGAGCCACTCCCCGTGCACACGGGTATATAAGGCGACAGCACGCATCCACTCATTAGGTTTTATGCTGAGGAGTCGAGAATGTGTCCCGGCAACAGCGAGTGACTCAAGGTTGTGGCATGGGGACATAACGTCTCCATTCCCTCCATCAGGGAACGAGGGTTACGTACGTAACCGAGATGTTCCCTATCTGTCGGTCACTACGAGTTATGTCGTGACGGCATTAGGGGTCTATGGAAAACGCCACAACCTGAACACCGTCACAACCCTGTGGCGCTGCAAATGCTGGTAAAAAAAAATATTTTTTCTACATATTTTCATTGCTAAAGTGCTGGTTAAATTTCTTAACAGCAGTCTAGTGAAGAAACAGTCAGGTCATCATTAACGTATTGCTACTTCAATTTCTTCCAGCATAGCTTTCATCTGTTAATAAACTATGTTTTTCCATACAGTATGTATGGTAGTACATGGGTGAGGTTCAAGTCAAAAAGACAAAGCTACGCTAAGGTTGTAACCTTCCCAAAGCCCCAGCAAAAAAGTTTTTGGAACGGATTTCAACCTACAGTGAAAGATTGCTTCAAATCTTTCCTATTTGTTCTTTTCAGCCTGGCAGAACGATGGGGAAGGGAGCCTTAAGGAAAAGGTCGCTACGAAGACCACATCCTACCCGTAGGGAGGTGACATGTGGAGAGTGCGTCAGCTGCACGATTGAGCTCCCCCGGGATGTGGACGGCGTGCAGCGACTTGAGCTGCGTCTGACTCCAGAGGAAGAGATGGCGTGCGAGTTGTGACATGCGACGTGATCGTAGACCGCCCTGTTGGTTGATGTACGAAACAGCCGCAGTGTTGTCCATGTGGACCAACACATGCTTGTCCAGCAGCAGCAGCCGGAACTGCCGCAAGGCTAGATGCACTGCCAGCAACTCCAGACAGTTGATGTGCCAAAGCAGTCGAGGTCCTGTCCAGGACCCCAAGGCTGCCTGCCCGTTGCACGTAGCGCCCCAGCCCATATTGGAGGCATCTGTCGTGACAATGACATCCCGGGATACTTGTTCTAAGGGCAGCCCGGCCCGTAAAAAAGCAAGGTCCGTCCAGGGGCTGAATAAGTGGCGACACATTGGCGTGATAGTGACACGATGTGTACCACACCGCCATACCCATCTCGGGACTCGGGAGTGTAACCAGTGCTGAAGTGGTCTCATATGAAGCAATCCGAGCGGCGTGATTGCAGCTGCGTATGCCATATGCCCCAGGAGTCTCTGAAAGTGTTTCAGTGGTACCACTGTCCTGCCTCTGAAGGAACTCAGGCAGTTCAGCACTGACTGGGCACGCTCGTTGGTGAGACGCACAGTCATACTCACTGAGTCTAAGGAACCATCCACAAACGTGTCTTCAGCGGGCTGAATGCCCAGACACGGAAGACAACGCTCATGGCCATTGTCAGAGGACAGGAAACGACCGCAACCAAGAGGAAATCCTCAGGTTTCCTTTTTTAGGAAATCTGCTCTTTTAGTTGAAGCGCCCAAGGGAATCGCTGAAAGGGACACCGCTGTTTGCGCCGTACCGCCAACCAGAACAGCTTCCCAGTGCACAGCAGATGAATCAAGTTTAAAACCCTGAGAACAATCCGGAGCCAGAAGAACAGGCGCATTACACAAGAGGGTCTTCACACAGTCAAAAGTATACTGACACTCGGTGGACCATTCAAAAGTTTTAGATGGGCTAAGCAGTGCGGTAAGAGGGCTAACAATAGTTGAGAAATTTCTACAAAAACTGCGATAATAGCCAGCCATACCCAAAAAATCATCTCAACTCTCGACGGGTAGTAGGAACTGAAAAGTCCAAAATAGCTATGATTTTAGCTTCTATCGGTCGCACTTGACCTTGACCAACTTCTTTGCCAAGATAAGTGACTGTCGCTTGTCCAAATTCAGACTTGGCCAAGTTAAGAATTAAATTAGCCTTGGCAAGACGTTCAAACACTGTTCTCAATAAACGCACATGTTCTGTCCAGTTTGCCGAATAGATAACAAGATCATGGAGATATGCATTACAGTTTGGTACGTCTGCCAACACTAAATTTACAAGTTGTTGAAACCTTGTGGGTGCGTTTCTAAGCCCGAACGCCATTGCCGTGTACTGAAGAAAATTGTCAGGCGTTACAAACGCAGAAATTTCCGATGCTGGTGAAGTTAGTGGGACTTGCCAATAGCCTTTTAACATACCTAGTTTACTCACAAAACAAGCGGGCTATAACTATGTTTGGCTAAACCATTCTCCAGCAAATAGTTTACTTCCTGACGCATGACTGATCTTTTTACTGCATTCACACGATACGCATGCTGCTTAAAGGTCCCATATTGTCAAAACTGAAACTCTACAGAAGACTGGGTAGAATTCCTCTTATGTCCCATACATTTCTGCCTATACACTTCTGGCACTGATTCATAAGCACGAAGTATAGCGGACTTTACAGAGTCGTATTTTAAACTCTCCTCTAAAGACAAGGTAGAGCAAACCTCCAGTGCTTTACCCATTAATTCTAAAAGTAGGGACCAGACATCTTTAGGCCAATGAAGAGAAATAGCAAAGCGCTCAAATGCACTAAAATAAGAATCTACTTCTGACTCTCTAAATTTAGGTACTAATGCAATGTGCTTACTCACGTCAAACGTATACTGAGATGAGTCACCCAGCGGAGGAGCATCAGTGGGGACCTGACCTGGGTATGACTGTGCAGCTGATCCAGAAGCAACCTCCATTGCCTTTAGATCAAGCTGTCGCAGCTTCACCTGTTTGTCAGCCTCAATTTCAAGTCTGTGAACTGCCAAATGCAGATTTAGCTCAGCCTGACGTGCTTGGGCTTTCTCTTGAGCCTCATAATGCAACCGGGCCAGGCGGACTTTCAGTCGCGCATCCTCTCTGGAGTCAAGAGAGCTGGGAGAGAATGGATCAAAAGGTGGCAAGCCGGACTTAGCATCGGGCTCCGCCTCAGCATCAGCTTTCCCATTTTGCAGATCCTCATCCCCGAGACTGAGACGCCCCACAACAATGTCCTCATGGCTTGAAACTCCGCCAATAACAACTTCATCAGCTGTATTTGGCATAGGGATAACTTTTAATTCAGTCAAGCACTGTACCAATTTACTCTTTGTGTCTCTCTTAAGACTTTGTTTACTTACAACAATCTGATAGTGGTCAGCTATCAGAAGCAAATCTTGCTTCCTGCATGAATTAATCTGCTCTAATGACGGGGTGATAATAAAATTCTGCAGGCTAAACATTCCCACACTGCACAACCAGCAAACAAACACTGCTAAACGATTCCGCATAAGAATGCCACTGCGATACCCCAACTAAAGTACCGTTAATTACTACCAGCATAAACACAAAACTGTCACAAACTATTTGGGACTGATCCCGGACGAGCCCCCATTAAATGTTACAACTTTTAATTTATAGTCTAGGGATGGAAGTAGTAACATTGAGATTGTGACCAGCTTTGCGTCAATGCAGGTGACAAGAGACAAAGCGCAAACCAAAAGTGCCAACAAAGGATAATTTATTTTACAAAATTAAGGAAAAGTAAGAAATAACAATATTAATGACAGCAACAATAATAATAAACATAATAGTAACAATAAAGAAGCAGCAATAACAAAAGGTTAAGTAAAAATTATATACAATATTTACATAAGAAAATCAAAACAAAATAAACCCACAGAAGAAAAGAACACAAGTGGCGCTAATGAAAAGAAAAGCACAAAACAAAACCAATCTAACTCGATTTCAATCTCTAACCTAACTAAAGGGGGCAATTAATTGACAAATTAACAATCACTAGAATGGAGCAGAAACCCGAAGTCGCCTCTGCTTGGCGTTCATCTAGACGTCTCTTTTAAAAAACTGGCGATAGCCCGGATTGGCAGTGGAGGCCATGACGTCACTCGAGTTAATAAAGATTGACAGCCTCCTAAGCCAATAGCAGTCCTGAGGGGTTGATCCTAAGAAAATGACAGGTAGGAAGAAAAAGTGTGTGAGAGAGAGAGAGAGAGAGAGAGAGAGAGAGGGAAGGCACACCTGCCGAGACGTAACACTCCTCCCAATACATAAATCAACATGTTCACATTAGTCACATGGTCCGAATTTTCCCGCTCTTGCAGAATATAATTTAAACATGATTTCTATAACAAGAATCTGATACATTTTACAAAGAATAGATTGATAGAAATGTTTGAAGGAAGGATTTTCAAACTCATACAGATCAAACCTATAAACTATTCAATAGATATTCAAAAAGACATGCATAATGAGTGATTATGACATGATAGTCAAATGTGTGGGTTACATACATGATATGGAGTTATGTATAGGAATTATATTTGCTCATAAGTCCTTTTAGCATCATTTTTTTACATGAGAAATGCTAATCAGGTGTAGCATGTAGCTTATATAAAAAGCTATAAAATATATTTCTGCCTCGTTATTTGTCAAAATTCACATTAGATCGGAGGTTATTGCAAACACTTGATCGTGCTTTAAAAGAATATTATGAGTAAAAGCATATTATTAATCTTATAAACTGTAGCTTCATGGTAATTGCAATGCAGCTGTTACCATGGTACAATTATATTTCATGATGTATTTTGTCAAAAGAATTTGCAATAGGTCCTGAGAAAATTTGGTAACACTTTATTTTGATGGTCCCTTTTGAACATTCTGTTGACAATAAGTAATGTTCCACCTACATGTCTACTAACTCTCATCAGAGTATTAGTAGGCTGTTTGCTTAAAGGGTTAGTTCACCCAAAAATGAAAATTAGCCCATAAATTACTCACCCTCAAGTCATCCTAGGTGTATATGACTTTCTTCTTTCAGACGAATCCAGTCGGAGTTATATTAAAAATTATCTTTGATCTTTCAAGCTGTTTAATGCCTCTCAGCAGGTGTTGCATGCATCAGTCCATAAGAAGTTAAATAAAAAGCGCCCATCTATAAAAAATGTGTCTCACACGGCTCCGGAGGGTGAACAAAGGCCTCCTGTAGCGAATCGTTTTTGTAAGAAAAATATCCATATTCAAAATGTAATAATCACTTTAATGTAGCTTGCGCTCACTGTTGTACACGGGAGCAGCTCCGGGCGGATGATGTATGAGGTCGGCTTTGACTACATGCACTGAAATATTATGTGTATCTTTAGCCAGATGCATTTGCATTGTGACTGTGCCTCAGATGCAATCAGCAGAAGCTGTGTATGTAAAGGTGTGAACCAAATGGTCCATACAGTTTCCATACAGCATTTCTCAGGAACTTCTTGTAGATTGCAGGATCTCCAGCGGGAAGACAGCATCTATTGTTTGTAGCCCTTTTGTCTTCAGGTATAAAGTTCTGTCTCACAGACAGAACTTTGGGAGAAGCTGAGATTCTTACAAGGGTTAAGATTCTTTGAAGGACTACATGCTAACATCACTGCTAAAGAACTGCTACACTACTGCCTTCAATAAATTCTTCTCCCCACAAGAACTTTGGCCAAGCGTACTTGTTTTATGTATTAGAGAAATCTAGTACATTGGCAAGCCACCCAAACGATTGCTCAGCCAAATACAGCAAAATCTAACAGCACGTTCAACTGAAGGCCCCATCAGTACCCATTAAAGAGGACTTCCCAGCATAAAGGCAAAGTTATATTATGAATATTTATTGAGAAGAAAGATATCGACACAAAGTACATTGTACCTAACATTGAATACAATTTCTTAGATGATGTGTGACAAATTTAGAAGCAAATGGGTCTGGATTATGATAAAATACTGGTACTAATTTTAAATTGAGATCAAGGTGAAGAGTAAATTTCTGCTAAAGAAATCTAAAGTTTTCAGTATCTGAAGAGTTGGAACATTGCTCCTGATAGATAGAGCATGTCACATCAGGTTTGTAAGTTGTTCTTGTATTTAATTTGGACCTGTTCCTTGGGATAGATTAAAAAAAAAATGTATTTTTGGGATTTTTATAAATCCAGAACATGCCTCATTTCAGACAGACTTTGACTAAAATGGTTCTTGGCTAGAATGATACGAGATAATATAATGCATGTGTACTCAATCCTGTTCACAGAGTATCAGTTCCAACCCTGCTCCAATACATCTGTGTAATTATTGAGTATTCCTTATGGCAAGACACTAACAGATTTTGCCATCCTTCACCAGCTGATTGATTACATATAAGAATTGCAAACATGTTTTGTATTATAAGTTTTCTGAATGTGATGTTTAAATGTGCAAATAAGGTATTATCTAATTAAATATTCACTAATTTGCATACAATTCCAGAACAGAAATCTGAACATTGGATAAAGTCTTTTTTTTTTTTCATTTAGTTTCATTTTGAGTAAAATGTTGTTTAAAATGAGGCAAATGACATAAGAACAAATTCCTCTGTAAAAACATTCAGAATATAGATTAGTCAATATATATTCAAATAGCTGCAAGTATGAGATAATGTGTTTTTAAATGTTTACTAATGAACTTACTGAACATTAAATAATGATTAACAGAACAGTTAACGTAAATTAAAAAGCTTACAAACATTTCCTATATAATAAAAATATATAAAAAAATGATTTTACCAGATATTATATAACAGCTTATTTATTAATGTGCATTTGAATGCTTTGAAATGCCATTAAACTGGTTGTTTAATCTGATTAAAATTATTTGTATATAATCTAATGCACATTTTTACATTTACAAATGAAGTAAAAATGTTAGTAATTTTAAGCACTCACTATTCATTTGACGTATGATTCATTAACTAATATGTAAACGTGATGCATTTGCATTGTTTAAGTATTTATGCAGACTTCTACTACAGTACTTTGACATCTTTACAAATGTCACGCAACAGAAGGATGCTGACAGGTAAGTTGTATAAAAAGTAAAAAGTTTATTGAACAGAGGCACAGAACTGGACAGGAATGCAGACTGGTGAGTAGATGACAATATGCAGAATGTATGTAGAATGCATTATAATATTATATTATAATATTAAAGACTTTCTTGCAGGAGAACGGATCCGAAGCAGGCGAAGGGCAGATGACGCATGACAGAAGACAGGTAAGGATTCCAATGAGCAGGTAAATAACAGGTAAGGAGTCTTTAGTGTCCGTTAGGACGAGACCAAACAAGGGAGTGCAGGAGAAGTGTCTCTTTATAGTGAGTGTTAATAATGAGGTGCAGGTGCAGTGAATCAGAATTCCGGGGAAAGTGAACGAGTGGGTGGAGCGTGCTGATCTGGTGACAATGGGTTGTAATTGGTCTGTGATGGTTGTGACTCTGTGACAACAAATAATTTATTAATCATTAGTTCATGTTTTTGTAGTACCCAATCTAAAGTTGAAATTATTCATCATTAGTAAATGTTTATAACTGTTTACTATTAAAATCCTATTTAGCTGGTTCAGATGTATTTGCAGAAAAGTAGAACTCCAGGAATAGGACTGAGCACCTCTGATGTAATATCTGAGCTCCCCCATATACAATTTATCCCAAAACCATGGAGTTACCCTTATGAAAGTTAATCATGGTTTTACTACAAATAAAGCAAACAAAACATAGTTACTATTGTTAAACCATAGTTTAACCATTGTATTTGTAGTAAAACTGTGGTTATACAAATGGTAATCAATACACCAAAAAGCTACACTTTTACTACAATAAAACCATGGTTAATTTTCATAAGGGTAGGTAGTTAGCAAGAGATGGCAAAACAAAAATCAGGATGAAACCAGAAAGAAAAACGTCTCGGTTACCTACGTAACCCTTGTTCCCTGATGGAGGGAACGGAGATGTTATGTCGTGACGACATTAGGTGTCTTACTTGGGAGCCCCATTCACCTTTGAGTTTAACTCTTTCCCCGCCAGCGTTTTTGAAAAAAGTTTCCAGCCACTGCCAGCATTTTTGATAATTTTCAAAAAAATTTCATGGCCTCCAGAATATTTTGTTGTATGAATATCTGAACATGCAATACATCAAAATAAAGAACAAAAAAATCTGTTTTATTCTAGCTTCAAGCTTTCTTTTTTTATCAACACTTGAATGTAGGTAAGTTTCATAAAAAAAGCAACATTTTGATAAAAAAATCAGAAAAAAATCACATTTTAATCAAAGACAACATCTGGATCATATTCAGTTCGATGATCAAAGCATAGATGCAGTAGATCGCTTCCATCAACACCCCCAACGCTTCACAGTCCTTTACCACTTCGGGGATCGCCATTTCACTCAGAAATATTAGGCAGTTTTCATTTATATGCTGTTTATTTTTGATGATCGCACTATTTTTCATTGGCATCTGCTTACATATGAGATTGCTCATTTCTGCATCTTCCTAGTTTGTGTTTTTGATTGGGAGATTGCCGTACCCATTTGTGGCGCTGCAAATGTTGACAAGACGTGGCGTGTCAAGCAAATGCTAACGCAGAAGAGCAAATTCACTGACCTTGGTGCCGAAGGGGCCAAAGGTGAGTACACCGCTGCTGGAGAAGGCCATGCTGCTGTCCTGTCCACAGAAATTCTTTAACCGAAGGAATTTCAACTTCTGGAAAAAGACTTGCTTCAGACCCTTTTCCTTTTTTTCAGCAAGGCTAGATGGAAACGTTGGGGAAGCGTGCCTAGGTCCAAGAGATAATGCTGCTACGGAGACCACATCCTACCCGTAGGGAGGTCATATGTGGAGATACTAATGTGGACTGACCCCAGAGGGGCAGTACTACATATGCAATAGGTCTCTGAGGTAAGTCCTACCTGGGAATAGGAATGGAGCTACTACCAACAGAGACAGACAGAGCAGAATTGTCCAGGAGAAGACACAGGTTTACCATGAGGTCTACCACCGTGGAAGAATACACATCTGGAATTACCCGCAGGGAATCACACAGATGGGACACCTAGCCCAGTACAAGGGCTGGCTGGAGCTCTAGGCATGCTGACACAAGTACTGGGCCTGGCGTCAGACTCCTCTGCCGAGTCTGACTGCCGGGGGTGGTGGAGGATGCTCGAACAGGGTTCGCCATCCGGGGAACTCTACTGAGAGAGAGAAAGGTGTTTGCATCCCCTTGTGAGGGGGAATGGCTCAGCAAGTGTGACACTGAGCCAGTACTTCCCCCCACTTACCTATTTCCCAACAAACGGGAAGAAACCGGCTCTAAGCGAAGGTTGCAGAACCTCGCAAAGGTGTTAGGTGTCGCCCAGCCTGCAGCGCTGCAGATGTCTGCTAGAGAGGCACTGTGCACTAAAGCCCAGGAAGAGGCTACACTCCGGGTGGAGTGAGCCCTCACCCCCAGGATCACAGCTCGCCTTGGGATAAGCATGCCAAGGCGATGGCATCCACTATCCAGTGGGCTGTCCTCTGCTTGGAGACAGCCGTCCCCTTCTGCTGGCCTCCAAAGCAGACAAAGAGCTGCTCAGAGATTCTGAATCTCTGGGTGCGATCCACATAAATGCGCAAGGTACATACGGGACACAGCGACGCCAAGGCTGGATCTTCCTCCTCCGGGGCCAGCGCTTGCAGGCATACACTTTCAAGGTGGAGGGTGACAGCCTACCCGCCAACATTTCTTGCAGGAAGGAAAGCACAACTCTAATCGGGCATCTTTGGGGGTCTTCTCGGCGAGAAGAACACCAGTCAGTGAACAGACTCCACTTCACGGCATAAGCTTGCCTGGTAGATTACCTAAGTCTGCCATGTCCCCTCCAGGAGCAACACGTGGAAGTTCCAGAGGTCTGGACATGGGTGCCACATGGTGCCCTACCCATGAGAAAGAAGGTCCTTCCTCAGGAGGATCCGCCAGGGAGGAGCTGTTGCGAGGAGCATGAGTTCCGAAAACCAGGTCCGGGTTGGCCAGTAAGGCGCAACCAGCAAGACCTGTTCCTCGCCCTCCCTGACTTTGCAAATGCATACTTGCGTAGACCCCGGGGTCAGCTGTGTGCCAGTGCATCTGTGCCGAGGGGGGGCCTAAGTCAGGGAATAGTACAACTGGCAGTGGGAGGACTCGTGGGAAGCAAACAGATCTACCTGAGCTACCCCAAATTGACTCCAGATCAGCTGGACCACCTGGTTATGGAGTTGCCATTCTCTGGGGAGGGTGAGCTGTCGTTAGAGTGTATGGGCTGCACGATTGAGCTCCCCTGGAATGTGTATCGCACGCAGTGACTTGAGCCGCGTTTGACTCCAGAGGAGGAGATGGCGGGCGAGTTACGACCGCCGTGGAGCTAGAAGAACTGCCAGCAATTCCAGGTAGTTGATGTGCCAAAGCAGTCAAGGCCCCGTCGAGGACCCCGAGGCTGCCTGCCCGTTGCATATAGCTCCCCAGCCTGTCCTGGAGGCATCTGTCGTGACAACAACATGCCAGGACACTTGTTCTAAGGGCACTCCGGCCCGTAGAAAGGCAAGGTCCGACCAGGGTCCGAATGTACGGCGACACAACAGAGTGATTGTCACGCGATGTGTGCCATGGTGCCATACCCATCTTGGGACTCGGCTGTGTAACTAGTGCTGAAGTGGTTTCATATGGAGCACTCTGAGCGGCGTGACCGTGACTGTGGATGCCATATGCCCCAGGAGCCTCTGAAATTGCTTCAGTGTTACCACCGTCCTGCCTCTGAAGGAACTCAGGCAGTTTGATTGGGCACGTTCGTTAGAGAGATGCGCCATCATTTTGACAAAGTCCACCTCCACCTCCTGATCCTAGAATGCAAACGGTAGAAATGGTCTGTGTCTAGGAAGAATCGAGACGTGAAAGTGCGCATCCTTGAGGTCAACCGCTGCAAACTAATCCTGGGGCTGGACACATCTGAGGATGTGATTGTACCATAGCGAAATCTGTCATGGGCTTAAAGTTAATGATATGCTAATATGCTAACGCAGCACCTGTTTTGAAAAATTGCCGTATTACTGCTTTCCACTGAGACAAGATGTGAAAGTACAGAGTAAAACCAGTGATGACGATTGTCAAGAAACAGGAAAGAAATTTACGATAACAAAGTCCGTCAAAATCTTTTCTAAAGCTGGTGTCTTTTACTAGCCAATTCAAATTGACAGTAACACTTCAGTTTAGGGACCAATTCTCACTATTAACTAGTTGCTCTTAGAAAACAGGTATTTTAAATAGTTATATTTTACAATATTTCTGTTTTTACTGCATTTTTAATCAAATAAATGCAGTTTGTGTCACTCATGTTTGGATGTCAAAACCTTCCTAAAATAACTGTAATAACAGATGCATGGTGATAAGCAAATATGTTGTGTATGTTGCATATGAATATAGTTGATGAGCTTTCTCAGCTCGCCTATGTTTCCTAAATTTCTGTCAGCAATATGGTTTCAGCACATTTTCACGCAATGTGTAAGTGATGTCACCGATTAACAGTACAGCACATATTTTAGGCTAAATAAATTAGCTAACTTCCAATAAATCATTGACAAACTGCCAGCAAAACCTTTACAAAGCTATCAAAACCTCTCATCTACACATAAAGATATGATTAAAAGTTAGCCTATCTCTTCGGAAAACAGTTGAGATGCTAACTGACTTTTTCTATGAAGTAAATATTCAACAGAAATGTATCAATTACAAGTAAGAGAAGTGTCAACAACAGTTGTGTGCAGGGACGCCGCTAAGTTTTCTGGGCCCCTGAACATCATATTGACTCGGGCCCCCTCCGGTAAAACTCGTGAGAGATTGAGTTTTGCTGCTTGTCAGTTGCTGTTGCCGCCCCGTTTCCATGGTAACTCCCTCCGCTCCAGTGTTTGAATGCGACTCCAGTGTTCAGCACAAAGATGATAGAATACCCAAGACGTGTCACTCGTATAGTTTTGAATGGGGAAAACTGCAACGTTCAATATGGCCGCTCAATCGCAGGAAGCCCCGCCTTCTGAATGAAAGAGCCAATCACTAATCGGTAAAGTCAGCGCGTCACTGCAGCTGCTGTTAGAAGCGTTCCGGTTGCTATAGAAACAGTCAGCGCTCTGAGACGTGCTCTTAAGACTGCGCATGCGCACTGGCTGATCTAGCCTGAAAAATAAGCTTTTTATAATGCTATTTGAGCAAAAGTAACAACATTTATGACGCAGTTCTTGTCAGATTTCTTTGGTGATTTCAAATATGAAATTTAATCGTAAGCTTAGTGAACAGTTTTGGAGAATTTGATGTTTCCCCATTCAAAGAGATAGGAGTTGCACTTGCATGCCCGAGAGGCGTTTCAAAGATGGCCGCCGAGTGACATGACTTGTCTTAAAAGGACTTTGGTTCAGCACACACACCCATTAAAATAAGTCAAAGTCAGGCAGCATTTACATAAATAAACATCTAGAATTTACATACACAACACTACATAAACAATTTAAAACTCATTTTGAAATTTTACGACCCATTCATACACTGTAAAAGGGACATTCTACCAGAAATGTACATTATCTGTCCTTGACTTGTTACAGTGAATAAAAAGTATTACATCCAAAAAATGTCTAAAACTGACTGAGGCTTAGTTAGCATAGTTCACTTACACGAGACTTCTAGTAACTAAAAAAGAACTATAGGGAGTATTTGATCATTTACTTTAGGTTTACTCTTGACTTAGTATAGCTAATCAGAACTCCCAGAGTGCATTGCGGCATGAATAAATTATGCAATTGCTTTGTTTTACAGTAGTTGTTTTTATTTTCCAATTTTATTTGCTGTCTTGTGTCAGTAGTAGCACAACAAAAAGAGCAAATAAAATGGTTATTGTTACAATTAATAAAATAAATACAATTTAATTATTACCATTGTTGTGTTTGGTGTGCTGAATGTTGAAGTCCGTGTGTGACTCTGTATGGGCCATGTGAGTATGGTCGATTACATCTAATTAGTCAGGCTTACTTAAAAAAACCATGCAAACCGATTGCCTTAAAAAACTAAGTAAAGTGAAATAGGAATAGTATGTTGTACTGACAAAGGCTTAGTTAGCATAGTTCACTTACACGAGACTTCTAGTAACTAAAAAAGAACTATAGGGAGTATTTGATCATTTACTTTAGGTTTACTCTTGACTTAGTATAGCTAATCAGAACTCCCAGAGTGCATTGCGGCATGAATAAATTATGCAATTGCTTTGTTTTACAGTTGTTGATTTTATTTGTCAATTTTATTTGCTGTCTTGTGTCAGTAGTAGCACAACAAAAAGAGCAAATAAAATGGTTATTGTTACAATTAATAAAATAAATACAATTTAATTATTACCATTGTTGTGTTTGGTGTGCTGAATGTTGAAGTCCGTGTGTGACTCTGTATGGGCCATGTGAGTATGGTCGATTACAAGATATTGCCACAAATATAAAAAGATATCAACCCAAATAAAATCTTCACAAAATGTTTATGAAAAACAATAAAATTGTAAAAGATCTTTAATCAACATGAAACATATGCTAGTAAAAAAAAAAAACCTTCTAAAAGTAACATATTACTTCCTTTTCTTTTGATACCAAATAACATTGCATTGCATTATATGTTGCATTATTGCATCAATCGAAAGAGAATTATAACAATATAAATGAAGTTCCAAGTGCCCAACCAAAAAGAGCACTAATCACTATAATGGTGAGATCACACAAAAACGTTTTTTAGGAAAATCTACATCAATTTATGAAGTCAGCTTATGTGATGTTCTCTCAAAGTTTTCAGTTGTATTGACAATTCAACATTCAAGATGACTTTGGGAAAGTGAATGCAACTAGAGAAAGAGAACTGCAGAAGTGGAGGAAATTAATGAAAAGTCTATTAAGAACTGCGCCGCCTCAAAAACGATTTTTTCTTCGTCTTCTTCTTCTTCTTCTTCTTCTTCTTCTTCTTCTTCTTCTTCTTCTTCTTCTTCTTCTTCTTCTTCTTCTTCTTCTTCTTCTTCTTCTTCTTCTTCTTCTTCTTCTTCTTCTGTTGTTTTGTTGTACATTAGCAACATATTAGTGCACTGCTGCCTCTCACTGGTGTATTAATGTCATTGGTTACTTTGCGGCTACTTGAATATTTTAAGTGAGCATCACTCAAAACAGTAAGTCAATTGTTTTATTTGCCATGAAATTAGCTGTAACTTAATAAAACCCAGTAAGTATAACAACTAAGTAAAGTTAACTAATTATATCTAAGTAAGGTAAACTATTGGATTTTACAGCGTAGGTGCAAAATGCCACCCCTAGTCTACGTGACAGTGCACTCTAAAAAATGCTGGGTTAAATATAACCCAGCGCTGGGTGGCACTTTTATATTTTAAGATTTTGTATTGTTTTTATGAACACTCAGCCTTTTTATTTAATTCTAAAAGAGGATTGCAATTTTTTATACTAAACTTTGCTTTTGTTAAATAACTAATAATTCAATCAGCGATGTCTTCTGTAAGATACACTCTAAAAAATGCTGGGTTAAATACAACCCAGTGCTAGAGTGTAGCCTACATAATTGCACTAGTAGGCCTAAGTGACATTTATGTGAAATGTATACTTTTTGAGGATTTTCAGAGAGGTTTGAGTCATGCAAAACAGCATTAAAATAGATATAAAAGGACTGATCTACTGATAAACACCACAACACTGTTTAGATAACTCAAAATTAATACTTTATATTTACATTAATAGAATCTGGGTCAGGCAGGACAGTTTAGCTCACTTGATCTCACTTTCCAGAAAAATAAAAATATTTACAACATGTTGAGTGTGAAGAACCATTTTATAGTCTAAAGAACCTTTCTGTGCTACAAAAAATGTGCAATGGAAAGGTTATTTGGATATTAAAGGTTCTTTATGGAACCATACACCCTGACAAATAACCGTTTAAGAGCCTTTATTTTTTAAGAGTGTACTTTACATCACTGAATGGAAAAGCAGATTAAAGGCTATAATGCACTTCACGTCTTTTAAAAACTAAACATATTTTTTAAAACGCCAGGCATCATACACTTACCGACTTTGTAAATAGTCACGGAGGAAAAGAGCCATCATACACTAAACGACTGAGGATCACACACTTCCAGACTTTAATGTTCTGATCTATGGTTAAAATAACTAAATAAAATAAAAAATTGTATTATAAGAATAATAACAATGCAGTCATAATAACAGACAGTGGCGTGCACGGGGGTGGGAGGAGAGGACCCTGCCTCTCCGGAGGTCTGTGTACGCAACTGATAACAGACATGTTTTGGTTCCATAAAAAGTCTGCAAACTTACCTTTCGTCCACTTACATAAGCTAATTAATTTTCAAGGAAGTCTCCAATATAATTCAAAATGTTGCATCAAGGACGTCATGTTTTTTTTTTTTCAATGAGGCAGATGTGGCTGTATCAAATTTATGGATATGTGCTGGGAGATGTGCTGTCAAAAGACAGTGATTCAGCTTGATGCAATAAATGTAAATAGCTAATAACCTCTACAGGAAGTTGTGTGATTATCATGAACAAATAACATTTACTCCGCATAGCATCAACCTAGATACATGTACTCTAAATGAATGTCTAGGAAAGTATTTTACTTGGTAAACTGGTTGCAAATTTGTGCGAACTCATTCCAACATTTTTGTACAATCTGCTCACTGCTTGGCCGTTATGTTTAGCGGTGGCGTTTTTGTCAGATAGTACAAATTGATGTAAAATCGGACATTTATATGACACAAATTCTCATGAGGTATCAACCTTGAATGCTATCTAACATATATATATATTTATATATATATACACACACACACACACACACACACATACACAATTATATAATTTATTGATGATTTGTTAAAATGATTTAATTGTAATTCAGATAGTCTGAAATCATTTGACAAGCTACCACTCCACTACACTATTCACTCTAATAAAAGACTAAGGTATTCCCAAATAGAGCTTTATTTATTTATGTATTTATTATGAATTCATATTTGGTTTGTTGTCCACACTGGTTCAAGCCATGGAGGATGGACTCCCCCTGGTGTTTTAGTTCCCCCCTAAGTGTTCTTCTTAAGAGCTGGGGCAAGTTCAAGCTCAAACCGGTGTGCACCGTTTTGCTACGGTTTCCGGTTTGAACGACATGTTTCCTGGAAACGGTGTGCAACGGGGGACGTATGTCATTTTTGTTAATGCCATTATTGTTAATACTGTGAATCTCTGTGTGTAACATTGTGTTTCCCTGATGCCTAACAGCCTGCTGGGAAGTGTAGTTTTTGCCTGTTTTCCTCTGTTCCTCCCTGTCCTCTCGCAGAAGCTTAATTGATGTCACCTGTCCCTCTTCAGAGCTGTGAAGAGCAGCTTGTATTTGAACAGAGGGAACGGGGCTGTTCACCAGAGAGAGCTTGGCCTGTCTGTTTTCCCAGATCTCGTTGAAGATTGTGTGCTCTGAGCTCTAATGCTTCTTTAAGAAAGCCTGTTGTACTTGTTGAATATTGTGTGCTCAGAGCCCTAGTGCTTCTTCAAGAAAGCCTGTTGTACCGGCTGTAGTGATTGTGTGTTATTTTTGCCTGCAGACGCAGTAAGGAGGTGGATGCCACTTTTATTTTATCAACACTTGCTTTTTTTCCTGGTTTTGTTGGGACAGTGTCCTCACTGTCAAGGAAGAGACATGTTGTTTATTTTGATGTTTTGTTTGATAGGCAAGTTAGACTCCCTTACTCCCAGGTAGCATCCTCTTTTTGTTTGTTAATTTGGCCTTAACCTCCTCCCTGAAGCTAAAAGCGTCTTATCTTTTCTTTTTAAATTATCCATACCGTTTACCCTTGTTTCGTTGAAGATTGTGTGCTCTGAGCTCTAATGCTTCTTTAAGAAAGCCTGTTGTACTTGTTGAATATTGTGTGCTCAGAGCCCTAGTGCTTCTTCAAGAAAGCCTGTTGTACCGGCTGTAGTGATTGTGTGTTATTTTTGCCTGCAGACGCAGTAAGGAGGTGGATGCCACTTTTATTTTATCAACACTTGCTTTTTTTCCTGGTTTTGTTGGGACAGTGTCCTCACTGTCAAGGAAGAGACATGTTGTTTATTTTGATGTTTTGTTTGATAGGCAAGTTAGACTCCCTTACTCCCAGGTAGCATCCTCTTTTTGTTTGTTAATTTGGCCTTAACCTCCTCCCTGAAGCTAAAAGCGTCTTATCTTTTCTTTTTAAATTATCCATACCGTTTACCCTTGTTTTTCCCCTTCCCTCTAACTGCTGTACAAAGACAGTTCCATGTGTGTGAGTGCTGGGATTGCAGCAGATAGAGCCAACTCTCTCTGGTGAACTGCCCGTTCCCTCTGTTCAAATACAAGCTCCTCTTCACAGCTCTGAAGAGGGACAGGTGACATCAATTAAGCTTCTGCGAGAGGACAGGGAGGAACAGAGGAAAACGGGCAAAAACTACACTTCCCAGCAGGCTGTTAGGCATCAGGGAAACACAAGAGATTCACAGTATTAACAATAATGGCATGCGTCCTGGGACGTAACAGTATTATTAAACAAGTGATGTACAAGTAAGTTGAAAGTATTTGATATAGGTTTGTATAGACAGCCGCAGTCTGTCATCACTCAGATATTGACACATCGGGTGTCCCAATATCTGGAAGATCTCTTGCGTCCTGTTGTCTTCCACATGATCACAGGATGTAGGCCTGAGTCAGTTCCAAATGTTGTAAGAGTTAGACTTATTTAAACAAGCTATATAAACACGCATAACCACAGCAGCACACAAATATACTTTGTGTTTCTGTAAACTGAGATGCTTGTGCTGTTGACCCAACACCCAAATTGACCGTTTGATGGCAGACTAGCATTGTGTCAAGGAGAATTCATGCCTGGATTGTCTTGAAATGCTGTACTGGAGACAGGTCAAATACTAAAATGAGTCAAGTCAGCTAGTCAATAATGAACAATGTTCGATTTTAATAAGCCTTTCTATATTTCATACATTGACTTTCTCTCAGAGGAAGGTCAAGCTCTGAATCGCTGTTAACTTCTATTATTCAAGACGGTGGAATAAGGGCTTTGTGTGTTTGTTAATATTAACACATTCACTTAGCTCATTCAACAACTTTTTCTGGGTTTTGTACCATTTTTGGATGCATTGGCTTAGCCATACTTTACTGTAATTTTATTTTATCTATCATGCAATAATGCGAGAAAAAAAAAAAACACCTTAAAGAGAATTGCGCATTTATTGTTATTGAATTAATTTTCCTATTGTCTGATTTTTATGGCAAATAAATAAAACTTCAGTCAGTCACTTTCATTTGAAACATATCGAAGTCTTTTTAGTTTGCATATAAATTCAAAAGGCTTGTTTGATTAACTACATTTTTATCTTTTTCTGTCTGCAAATCCACTGAAAACCTGGATTTACAATCAGATTTTTGATTTCCCATCACTCAAAACTATTGCCCTGTTAGTGTACTGTACTAAAGAAAAAATAATACCGTGCATTGAGGTTAGGCTTGTAATCGAACCTAGTTATGATTATGCTTATGAAGTAGTTGTGAGCTCAACTTTATTTCTCATTTTCCCTTCTTTCTGGGTTATTTTTGTGCATTGTTATGGGTAACTATATGGGTAAAAAAAAAAAAAAAAAACTTCATAAAGTGCTGTGGGCAACAAGTATTTGGTAATGATTCATCAAGAAGATGTGAAATTATTTGTCCACTTAACATATGCCTATAGAACACTTAAGAAAGCACTGCACTTTGAAACTGTTATAACTATGCAGAGACAGAGATCTCCAAGTGTGTGACCTGAAGCAATCCTCGAATATTTCACTTGTTTTTGTATCTGATTGGCTATCTATTTAATAAAAAGGATTTTTAAAAACATAATTGAATTATGTAAAGAGAAAAATAATTGCTATCAAGTACATTGCAATTGCAATAAACAAATGCATAAATAAAAGAATAAAGAAATCAACGGTTTTACTACAGTAAATAATTTCGGTCAATTATGTATTCAGAGTTACAGTTTGCCATTATTAGAAGTTTTCAAAAAAAAAAAAGTGTGGAGGTTTTCTTTGATCCCGTCCTTGTCATTTGGAACATTCAGTAATAAGCATATATTCTATTAATAATAATAATAATAATAACATTTATGAGTGTGCTTAACAACACTCTGGGAAGTCAGAGTAGAAGTAATAATTTAGTGGTCATGCATAATCAGCAAATTGTAGCCTATGTTATTATGCCATGTAATTTATCGGTTGAAATGTCCAGAGAAGGCAACGTTTGATGACAAAAGAATAACATCAAGGACGTTGATAACGCTTATACCCTTCCATATCTGTGCTCTGCATTATGCTTGCTTTGATGCTGAAGTTTTGGTTTGTGTGGACCTATTGCGCCTCTCTGCGGATCATCTCACGAATTCCACAAAATTCATCATAGCCATCTAAACACCTCGCTTAAATACAGCATTCATTTTTAACTCTATTGTTAAACTTTAACAATACACCTACCTACAATTTAGGGTGTGATTTTTATGGATTTGTACCAATACTATTATCGACATTTGCAGCATGAAATTAACCTGACTATTCTTAAACTAGTCCTACGGAGTGATCAGCGTTACTGTTCCTTTCAACGGGCTCTGTCGCCATCTTGTGGCAAGTATATCGGTGATATGCGATTTGGTCCATATCACATCGGAAATGCACTTATTTTGTAAAACGTTTGAGATGGTTGAATCTAATCTGTATCTTCTATTGGCAATAAAATACCAAATTACTTCCTTCAAATGTTAGTCATGCTTATTAAGGCGTTGAGAACCCTCATTTGGAGATATGGATGATAAGAAATGATTCATGTTGAAGTTCAAAAAACGGTAACAGTTATCTGGATCCATGGACACCCAAGTGCACACTTCCTGAAATATCCCATTTGGAGGCGTGAAAGGGTTATTAGCCACGCGTTAACTTCAGCATACATTCAAAATCGTTTTATGAGCGTTTGCGACTCCCTTACTTTTGATATATTCGCTGTAATACTCCGTAACCGAGACGAATTCCAGATTATATCGTACAATGCTTCACTATTTTTACACAGAACATTGTTTTTATTTTCCACCTAAGGCAGATGTAGTGTCCTCAGAAAAATTAATGGAAACCTTCTTTGCTTGGATTTTTGTCATACGCGGAGCATTTGGTGAATGGTTTATCTTTTTAATCAATTTCGTATTTTATAGACACACACACACACACACACACACACACACACACACACACACACA
>NW_015628289.1:390321-394064 GCF_001515625.1 Sinocyclocheilus rhinocerous
ATATATATATATATAATGTACACACATGCATAGCCTACATACACACACTTGTCAATTGCTGCATCGCATAGATAGACAGTTCGCATCTGCATTATTAAATGCATGTTTTACTTAGTATTTTAATAATAACTGGACATTTCCATTCACAAAGAAAATAATCAACACGTAGGGCCTTTTACTAATGCGGGACAGGAAATAAGAAATTAATTTACCTATTAAATAGTTTTGAAGTTGTAACGCTACAGACTTTGCGGAACAGACAATAATCATTCCCATTCAACATCAAGAAAAGGGGGAGTTTATGAGAGGGTTAAAGGAATGAGAGAACTGTTGTTAGCATCAAGGAAGAAGGACTCCCTGTTATCTGTGAATGGGTTTGCCTTCTTTTCCAGGATAGATATAGCACGAATTTTTCATTCGTTTTTCTTTGAGAGACAACAATGCTGCGTTTGAAAGTGGGACACAATTTGGGTTTTGTGAGGGATTCCTTTCTCCTCTTGCGGGCCCAGCTGTCCATATGGAATAGAACGTGTACAACAAGCACCACAATGGCACCAACTGACAGGCGCTACAAAAAAAAACAACAAAAAAAACAAGGATATATCTCCCTGACTCAGGGATGCACTGATCCAGATAAAGGACCCGAATTGCACCAAGAAATGCGGACTTTCTCCCTCTCTCCGCCCGGAGATACACTCCCCCTGTTAATATGCACGCCTCTAAAATTCACAACAACCGACCCTAAGCTTTGTTAGGTTTTGTGTCATGTACTGTATATTGTGCTACTATAGACTGCTCAAAACTGCTTCGCCACATTGTTGACCATCAGTCCAACGCTACTGTGACCACGATTTTTTCCCCCCTGAGCGAAGCTACACAATCGCAGTCTGAGAGCTAATCGAGAAAAAAAAAAAGTAGTAAAAACTTTGGAAACGTTTTCTGGCAGATATGTTATGTCTCTCTCTCTGGAATGGCATACTGAAGAAACGTTAAGTATAGCGTCACAAATGAGTTCTTATAGTCCACAACAGGTGCAAGACAATTCTGTCATTTTCACACCGCCGCCTTCTTACGAAACGGTTTTACAATAACTATCAGAATATTAGGCAAATATTATATATAATTCTTAATAAATAAATAAATAAAATATCAAAAAGTCACAATCTTGATTGAATAAAACCAACTGTAGCCTAGAATACGGGGGAAATATCGCTTAAGATTAATTCGGCAAATAATTAGCACGGCGTTTCTATTCAACCGTTTGTTTAATGAAAGCCAGTTTTACTCTCACATCTGCTGTAAAATATATTTGAAAAACGGATTTTGCACTGAACCATGGTATTTACCCAAGACACTAATATAGCCTACGATAATCCTCACCGGGAAACGAACCAAAAAGAGAGCTGTTGTCGACTTGCCTATTTAAAAACATAAAAATAAAAAATCCCTATAGTAATTTTGACTTTTATTTCTTAGCTGCCATCGATGTGTAAAACATGTTCTGACCTGTATACGGCCGCGGTATCAATTCAAGAAAAAACACTTTTTTGATACACACTGTGGCAACGCGAACAACATATTTGTTTAGTTGACAATAAAATATTATATAATTGCCTTGCAAATAGTAAAATCACATAATATTACAATAACAAAACTTTGTCACGTGTGTTTTCTCTCTTAAATGTGCCGTTTTAACACCCGAAATGTCAGCCGCGGAGTCTGAAAAGGAGATAGCCTAGTGTTTGAATGAAAAGCTGCTTAGCTGAAGAAGCCCTCTTATATTAAGTGAGTGGATTTTTACCCCCATTTCACAAGTGACTTTAGCCTTCTTATTGCTGAAGTGTTCGTACAGATAAATTCGGAAAACTGAAGCCAATTGTGTTGCTGATGACGTGACGGGGAGAGCGACAAGCGGTCCAAAGCAACATTTGTGCAAACATAAAAGCTTTATAAATTTGCATAATTATATTAGTTGTATTTATTCGTTCTGTTGGTTTATTATAAAGTATTTCTATTAATGTGAGATGGCGAAGAAACGATCCATATTTTGCAAAGGAGTCCGAAATCACTGAGACCAAACTCAAAACAAATCGGAATTTCTGAAACACATCATTTTATTAAAAGTCTTAATAAAAGAATTGTAGATCTCCCTCGCCAGCGCGCGGTGTTACTGAAATTAACATGAGGTATATTTATCGACAACTGATGTTCCATTTTCCCTAAATATCGGATCATATTTAGGCTATAACTTAATGAACGGTCAAACATAATATTGCAAACAGTTATCACAAAATATTTACATAGAAAACAAACCAATGTGATAAGCTAAAGATTGCCAAATGTTTATTCATGGCCATAAATATATTCGGTGCATTGTAAAAGAAAGAAATACAATTTTCTATAATCAAAGTGGGTTTGCACGTGCTTATAACACGAAGGACAAAAGGAAAACATTTCTACAACACACAAACATACTTTACAAAATTTCACAAGAGCTTTAACATTCTTAAATTTGGGGAGAGCTTGACCCGGTTTTCTGAACGAAAACATGTAAACATGGCGCACACGTCAATCCCCAAAATAAATCGGTGAGAAAGGGTCAAGCTTCAAAAATAAAAAGTCTTATATTTTTTGTTTGGAAAGCTCCCTACCACGGTCTTTAAAATGCAGCCCTGCATTTGCAAGTCAATATTTGTTCACCAAGTCCACTGTTGCGTTTGCACCAAGTGATGTGCTGTTGGGAAGTGTGGTGTGGTGGCGGCGCTGTAATGCGCGTTATATTGCATTTGCTGGAGAGACTGGGCGCTATACGCGGAGAACGGAATTCCAGCCTGAAAAGTAACTGCCAAGTCCTGAGCTTTAAGCGTATGGCAGGGTTTGCCATCTCTGACTAACACAGGTACGGCCACCCGCCTAGGAGAAGGGAGATGGGTCATTTCCATACCTTTCTCCGCCCGGGCTCTCTTCATTTTGTATCGATGGTTCTGGAACCAGATTTTCACTTGGGTTGGAGTCAGGCGGATCAAGCTGGCGAGATGCTCCCTCTCCGGTGCTGACAGATACCTCTGTTGCCTAAACCGGCGCTCGAGTTCGTAAGTTTCATCTTCAGTTACACAAACGAACAAATATTTGTGAATGGACATTAAATTAGGTCAGGCGGACTAATAAACACTGCAATTCAACAATCTGTTTTTGCAGATCTGTTCATATAATTAACATGTTTTTCATTTTAAAAGGCCCTAATTATGATAGGGCTTGTGACCCAAACGAAACGATGATTTTGCCGTATAGTCGATTCAACAGTTACTGATTAACAAAGAGGAAAATGTAAGCCAAAACTATCAGTCAGTAAAGCTTCCAGAAACTGTCTGGGGAATTTAAACAGGATTTATGAAATAACAAAAATGTAGTGACTGGCGAGATGCTCCCTCTCCGGGGCTGACAGATATCTCTGTTGCCTAAACCGGCGCTCGAGTTCGTAAGTTTGTGCCTTGGAAAAGAGCACCCTCCTTTTGCGCTTCTTACCGGAGTCGCTGCCGTTGCTCGAAGTTTCCTTGTCGTTGTCCGGCGATTCGTCAGCTGAAGGTTCTGGGGATTTTGCAGACGAGTCTTGAGAATTTGCGGATAGGCCGTGTACTAGTTTCACAAAAAAAAAAAAAAAAAAAAAAGGGGGGGGGGGGTATAAGACACAAAATGACCAGCTAACATTAATTGACTAATCATATCAGCAGCACATGTGAAAG
>NW_015628289.1:394075-396636 GCF_001515625.1 Sinocyclocheilus rhinocerous
ATTACAGTTAATTCCACATCAAATTAAATTCAATTGTAAATTGCAAGAAAGTGTGAAGTAAGTGTGTTTTTGGTGACATTTCTTTGTATTCATTTTCAGTTACACAAACGAACAAATATTTGTCAATGGACATTAAATTAGGTCAGGCGGACTAATAAACACTGCAATTCAACAATCTGTTTTTGCAGATCTGTTCATATAATTAACATGCTTTTCATTTTAAAAGGCCCTAATTATCATAGGGCTTGTGACCCAAACGAAACGATGATTTTGCCGTATAGCCGATTCAACAGTTACTGATTAACAAAGAGGAAAATGTAAGCCAAAACTATCAGTCAGTAAAGCTTCCAGAATCTGTCTGGGGAATTTAAACAGGATTTATGAAATAACAAAAATGTAGTGTTGATAACTAATTTAACGCCTTTAGACAAGCGCAACAGTCGGAATCTACAGATTAACATTTCTCTACGACAGTGTCAAAGACAATGATTTTGTGAAATGATTTCAGCTGTGCAAAATCAAATATGTGTGATAGATGATCAGTATAAAAATAGTGTTTTTTTTAGAATCGAAGAGAGTTTCAACTTGTGTGAATTCTATACTTACATGAGTATTGGATGCTGTCCGTAGTTGCGAGCCATCTGGTATAAGGATTGCCGCTATTATCATAAAACGGATTCTTTAAAGGCAGGTTTTGAACATTCTCTAAAGGACGTTGCACTAGCACTCCAGGCGTTTTAGTCGCCTCAGAACCTTCCGTATCTTCCTCAGTCCCGGTGATAGATCCTTCTTCATCGTTAGTATCAGGGAGGTCCAAAATGTCCTTTACTGAAAAGCCCGTCTTTGTGTTGGTCAACGACATGTTCTGGGGCATTTGATGCAGTAAAGTTGCTGCACCAGTTTGGCAATCCTCTGTTTAAAAACACAAAACACAGATGATTTAATGAATACCGGATCAGTGCCGCTTCAGCGCGAAGTAAACTGAAGTCGACGCATGAGGCTCGATCGGTAACCGTTGCTTGAGAAAAAAAAATGTGGCGGAGAAATCAGTTCTGTAAGTCCAGGAAGAATGCCAAAGTGACTGAAGTGGTATATCTAGCTCATGGATATTGCGCTACTGCTGGGTGTTAGGGGGAAATAAGCCATTACCAGGCTGATCAGTCCATATAAGGTTGGTCTCAACACATGAACCTGCAGTGAAAAAGCATTAAAAACGAAAAAGGTTGGCCACGTGTGGGCGGGTCTTGGGAGTCAAGTGGATGAAGACAGTGTTTGCCGATGTGAAATTGTGGGTTTTGGGGAGATCCTAGCCTATACCATTGGTGCTTCAGAACATGATGAGTGGTATAACGTGTCAATTAATTACAAAGATGGGGAGGGCCTTTTTACACCCTATTTACATACAAAGAACTTCCAAGTAGCTTTATACACATCATAGGCCTTCTTGAACAGGAAATGGACAAAAGCTGTGCATACAATATTCCTCCAGTAGTAACTTAAAACGCAGATATATATAAATAAATGATGCACTGAAAGTGCTGTTTGGATCCCGGATTTAGGAGGATGCCTTCTTTGTAATACGCTAAAATGTTTATTTTAAAAAAAGGGCAACGAAATCGCCTCTAGTGGTAACAGACTAATTTATGCAGGTCAATATTTTGGTTCGGGATTAAGGAGAAGGGGTCGTTCACTGGACTTGATTAAGCCATCAAAAAAGACGAAACGGAACAATTAATGATTTTTTTTCTGGATGATTATTAGTTTATTATTATTTTTACAAAAACTGTTATAATGCCTTGTTTTTTTATATATTTTGTGCAATTTGCATAATTTATTATATCATTTAGCTCACTTTAAAAGCGAAATATTACTCGTACTATTAGCATTTTTTTTCAACGTTTTTCAAAGACAATCCTAGATGATTATGTGGATAAACAGTAAAACTATGTTCAAATGACATGAACGATAATTTACTGCCTCCTATTTAAAACAAATTTCTGATCATTATTGTTACTTTTCGTTGTCCGCAGCACAAAAAGTGAAGAATTATTGTTGTGTATTTTGCCTCTCCTTTTCAACCCTCTGTCCTATCTTTTCTTTTTTGCCTCTTTGCCTCCTATCTAGTATGTGATGTGGGTGACAATGTTGCACGTTTCTAGCCAGTCCTCTGCTCATCCTGGGTGGTCGAACCCGGGCAAACACAAATACAAACCGATTGCTAAGCTGCAGACAATAGGGGAAATGTAGACAAATGTCCGGCTCCTGTTGGAAGCCTTTGTCCGGCCGTAGTTTTTGCATTTATTTAAGGGTCAAAATAATAGATGATTGACGCCCCTGTACAATACGTTCTAACTGTTTGGAATAAATCTGAGGTTGTTCCTAGTTGTCATGGCATTCACTGCTTTCAATGGACTATCTCTTCATTCATTTCTGTACCCCTTCACAATATCAAGGAAAGTCCTTCATCTCTCTCTCTCTCTCTCTCTCTCTCTCTCTCTCTCCCACACACACACACACACACACCCACGCGCGCACGCACGCACACACACACACACACACAC
>NW_015628289.1:396864-399545 GCF_001515625.1 Sinocyclocheilus rhinocerous
ACACACACACACACGCACGCACGCACGCACGCACGCAAGCACGCACATTCTACGCGCACTTTCTCTTTCTCTCGCACGCATGCAAGCATACACACTTACTGGAAGATTGCTGATAAGTAGGGTATAAATGAGATAAACTTCTTTATTTTTCATTATTTATTATGTGTTGAAAAGATATATTATTGATTAATAACTGCAGTTAAAATAAACCGCGTTTCACCATTTCTGCTAGCGAAATGTTAGAATATTCGATAAAACACAGAAATAAAAAATCTCCTGTAGGATTCTGGGTTTAGCGAGATTTAAAATATCAGCAATCACATCGAAAAATTGTTCACGATATGGTAAAACCGACAAGTAACCAAGCTCATTTTTTATCCTATGATCAGTTTCATGATCAGTTACCTGGTAGGTAAATACTTAACCAGAGTTGTACGTAAAATTAATCATGCAACGACAGAAAAATCGGACAATGGGAGCATTGAACTGGACGGGCCAGGAGCAAAGTCGAACAGTGAACGCTTTTCGCAAGGTCATTCTCCCAGCCTTCCCAGGTTACTGAACACATCCCTGTAAACATTAAATGATAAATGACAAGAACCTTGCAAGCGCAATCTATACGCAGGTTTACACTAAACAAAGTATAGACTGTTACAGATTTCATTTCCAGAATATTATAGGCTGGTGACAGAAATGGTAAACAAGGTATTAATTAATGCGCAAGTCTACTATGTTCCCATGTACAATACACTCCGCGATCGATGGCAGGACTCGTGGTTTGTCTGTGGCCAGTGATTTGGGAATGTGTTTGAACAATTGAACCGAGGAGTTTGGTAAGGAGAAGTAAATGTGCACAGGCTGAGTGACTATACTTCACTTCAAGAGCCATTTCCGTCTGTTTACCTGTTTACTTTTGCAGGTAGCTCAAATAGACAGTTTGTCTTTACGCTTATACTGAAAAGAGGAACGACCGTATCTTAGCGTACCGATTTGAGTTAAACTAGTGTAATTCCCAGTGAGCATTCACAACGGTGTTTACATCGCATTTGCTATCTAAATCTTTCGGTACTTGAGGTCCCCTCGTGAGTTGTGCGCACTTAGAGTCAGATTGACTAGAGATAGCATGAAAAAATGGTTAAAATCATAATTTTCAGTTGCAAAAAAAATAAAAATAAAGACAGACAACACTTGTATCGTTTTAAGAACAACAACAACAACAACAACAATAATAATAATAATAATAATGTGCGCAGAGCAAGCAGCGCACAATTTAAAATGGTATTTCTGTGTCTGTATTATTTCGTTTTATTAACTATTTTCAGTTTCAGAAAATAAAATCTTGCACAAACCATCACATAAATATAATATTTAGGGGATGTTGCATGTATACAGGCACTCTATATATATATATATATATATATATATATATATATGTATGTATGTGTGTGTGTGTGTGTGAAAATGATTAGAAGTAGTAGCCTAACGTATGTTTAAAATAAAGTCCACAAACCACCATAAAGATGGTTTGTTGTATTTTTGAGGGCACAGCTGACGTTCACTGTAATCTGGTATTGTATATAACATGCTTTAGATTTATTTAAAAATACAATGTTTCGTAATACGGCGATAAAATAACACTAAACATTCCTTAATTAATTCCTTGTCTAACAAAAATGTCTGAACCTGTCATTTTATGGAAGCTATTGTTAATAACTAGGGAAAAGAAAAAAGGCCTTTATACGCTTGATTAAAAAGAAAATCCAAATGCTGCCAGAAGGCCAGGGGAGTATAATAACGTTGATCATTTCTTGCTTTAATCGACGAATTTCAGCGTATTCCGATGCCTTGGGCGAGCAGTTAAGCTTTGATAAATGTAACCCTGTTTCCCTCGAGGTGCTCACGATAAATGTATAAACTGACAAGAGAGATTTTCTGCTTTCCCCCTGCGATTAAAAGGCCATAACAGGGAAATGTTGGTATAAAAATAAGTCTGGTGGTTTGTGTGAGAAAATGCCCTGCAGCACAGGTCGTTTGGAGCTGGTCTGATTCTTCTGACTGCAGGGCAAACGCTGCGCCTTTATTCGTCTCAGAGCCTCTAATGATTAAACATGTCAGAAGGAGATTAACACGGTGCCCATGACCCAGGGACATGACTTCATTTGTTTAACTACCAGATTATATGTAACGGTGAATTTCATGGCGCATAGTGTTAAATTCCCCGTCCTGGCACCTTTATCAGAGTACCCAAAACAAATTGGTTTAAGGATTATCATATTAATCACGTCTTTTCTCGGTATCTTAAAGTCCACTGGGACGTTTGTCTCTATTTTTGCAATCCGTTTGAAATTAATTATAGATTAATTGAAATAAACTGGCCCTGCTTTATGCACACGTGAAGTTAGAAATAGCGCATATCTCAGAGAGAGATTTCTTTCTTTCACACCAATAAATTATACTTGCATCCAGTTATATGATTTCCACTGAGGGTGATGGTGGAGAGCGGCAACGAAGAGACATTTTTGATACTCGGGCGAACTCTGCCGGTACAAATGCGTATAGCCTGAAAAATATGAATTAAAATGAATAGATGGAATGGCGTTTTCTGCGACACAGAAACACAGTTTTTGATTATTTTACGGTATATATATATATATATATATACATATATATATATATACACA
>NW_015628289.1:400142-406445 GCF_001515625.1 Sinocyclocheilus rhinocerous
AGAACAGCCCAGTTATAATTAACAATATGATTAGGCTATAATAAACAATAAAAACAAATAAGCAGCGGCAACATCATCATCATCAACAACAACAACAACATATAATAATAATAATAATAATAATAATAATAATATTTGATACTTTTATTTATTATGGTGAGAATGACACATAGGTTTCAATCTATGTCATATGTAGTTATGCAGTTTTTATATCCAGAGATTGCTATTTCATAATAAAGGGAAGAATATCTGAAATGATTTTCGAATATGATTAGGCGTTAAATGCAAGGGGAGGGTTGCACCGCACGAAACATTACAAGCAAGCAAGCGCGCGCACACACACACACACACACACACACACACACAAACAAACAAAAGCAAGCATTTAATCTTTGCACAACCTACCTAACGCACTGTACGTGGAGAGGTCGAGTGATAGTAATAAATGCTCACCTCGGGGCTGACGGAAGAGGGTAAGTGGTGCAACTTGCGTTAAGACACCGCACAGTTAATGAAATATCTCCAAATGAAAGTAAGGACGCACGCACCGATAAGCCTGATGTGCTTTATATACCCAGGGAGCAAGCACTCCTCTTCTGATATTGCCCAAGTACGTTTGCATAGCTGGCGAAGTGGCTCTGCCTTAGATTTGCTACTAACATTACACGATGTTTGTTTTCCCCCTGCAATGACTTGAGACAAAATATTGGCCATATGTTCGTCGGCAATAAATCGGTCATGAGAGCAAACATGGTTGCCTCATAAGAGCGCTTTTAGCTGATCCGTATTCACCGATTCATGCTACACTATTGACCAAAGTGCTATTACTACCTTCTGTGTCGTTTTGATACACTTAGGCTGTGAATTGTTCAAAGCTGTTTATTATATCAGCCTACAAAAAAAAGTTTATTCACGTGGCTTTGGTAAACCTGCGGCTAGGAATGTCTCTGCCAGAAATCTCTTCAATAAATCGCTTGGTTGCCATGATGTTGCACGACCAAATGAGCAGATGTGGCATGTTCTGTTGGTTAAAGCCCCGTTTACTTAAGATACCCTTATGCAATTGTTGATATCCGAGGTCAGAGGACTTAGGTCTCATTCGTGGTCTACTCAAAGTGTGAAGCCATCGCGTAGCTACGTTTTCGCTCAATTCAAACAGCTTGAAGCTTCTTGTGAAGTCTCACTTTCAGTCTGACTGCAGTGTGCAAATAATCGATTAATTTCGAATATAGGTAAATAATAATTAATTGGCAGACATACTGAAAAAAATATTAGGATGTGCAAAGTTATGCCTCAGTAGTAACTGAAGTAGGCCTATTACAGATTCCACAGATGGCAAATTCAATTCAATTCAATTCAAGTATATTTGTATAGCACTTTTCACGATACAAATGTTGCAAAGCAACTTTACAGCAAATTAAGTTTCTACAATATTTAGTGGTAGCTTATCAGTGGTGACTGTCAATTAATGTACATATGGCAGAAATGTACGGAAAAATCAATTTAAGACGTAATAAAACAGACGATGAACACTATTAACAGCAATTATTATATGATGCAATCAAACGTATAGCAAAATGTGGTAGTTCTGTATCTTGTTTCAGGGTTGGCATCATCTGAAGTCCTCTGAGGGGTTGGCATCATCTCTTCCCAGGTGTTCTGGATCCAGACTGAAGCTTATGTCAATCCCGTGGCAAAAACAGAGAAACAAATAGACAGTTATGTCAATTGTAATCTAAAAGTAATTAAAACGTAGTCAGACATTATCTAATATGTGTAATTCAGATTATGCTACTAACTACAATTTTTCATTATGTGATTTGTAATCAGTACAATTTATAAGTAATCTACCAGCACTATACATATACTTATTAATTAACCTATACATTTTAATTATTACAAATCACATATACTTTTTGAAGAAATTCATAAAGTCATTACTATTAAACTGTGAGGGAATATTTACTGTGCTAAGAGCAATGTTTTATCTGGTGCTTAAACAGAAAATGTCTATTTGATTGACATGCATCAGTATTTGTCATAATTTACTAAATAATACAGAAATGCAACTCTTGAGCTGTAGCCTATATTTATTTGCTTTATTTGCATATAATCGATTAATTCCGAATATGGGTAATTAATAATTAATTGGCAGATATACTGAAACAAGTATTAGGATGTGCAAAGTTATGCCTCAGTAGTAACTGAAGTAGGCCTATTACAGATTCCACAGATGGCTAATGCTAAGAGCAATGCTTTATCTGGTTCTTAAACAGAAAATGTCTATTTAATTTACATGCATAAGTATTTGTCATAATTTACTAAATAATACAGAAACGCAACTCTTGAACTGTAGCCTATATTTATTTGCTTGCATTGAAGAAATAGCTTTATATGTTACAGTACAGCCAGATAATACTTGGCATCTACAGTAACTAACTCTAATTGTAATTAAGTAAGTTTTAATTAAATACAGGTCTTCTTATAAGAAGACATTTTATCACATGATCTAATTTGCAGTAAAGAGACAAAGGTAGACCTGTATTGTCTCTCATAATATGTAGGCCTGCACAAATAAAATGCATTTATTTATTTATTTATTTTTTGCACAAGGACAGCATCTTCCAAAACGAACCTCTGTATTCTTATTGACAACTGAAAAGAGTCTCAAAGATTTTATTGTGGGCAGCTTGGAATCCTTCCATCACAATGATGGTTTTGTTAAATACGGAGAGAGCAACCAGCAATCAGTGGAGGAATACATTACCACAGGTTTTTGTTGGGCACCACTTTATGGGTAAAAGACTAAGATTAGCTTCATGTTATCCTTGCTCTTGAGAGCAATGCCACAGAGTGACGAATACACATAAATAAATTGGACTCATCACTGCATTCAGATTCCATATTAATCTAAAGTACCTGGTTTGACTAGCAATGTATTCATGAAGCTCCTTGCCGGTACAAAAATCCTTTCCACTCATCCTGTTGTGAATCGTTGTGCAGTGGGAGTCCTATTATGACCACTCGGAGGGCTCCCTCAAAGACCTTCAGAGCAAGAATGGAGATGATAGACCCTTGTGGTCAAGCTATTAAGATATAGCCCTTGCCAAAGCCTGATGACTGAAACACTCCAAATGAGCTGGACGGGTGCATAAAGACACCAATGGCATGCCATTCTTGTATTTATCAGTTTAAGTTTTGATATATCAGCCACTTGAGGAGGGTCGCTCATACAGAGAGAATGCTTCTCCAAACACAAATGCAACTGAGAGCTTCATTCGTTCTCAGCCAAGGGTGCACTTTTGGAAAAAAAAAATCTTTAATTAACACCGGGGCTTTCACTACAAACGAATATCCTCTGCCTGGGAGTTGTCCACTCTTTACTTTTGGCTGGTGGTAATGGCCAGTGCTCTTCACTTAAAAGGTGCCATTTTATTTGGCTCTCTAAAACACCATCCCGTTAATCGTTCATGAAGATTCCAGGTCACGTGAATGGGGTTTCTGTGGTGCAGAGATTCATGGGAGTAATTGTCCATAAAGAAAGTGATTTAAGCGATGCGGCCTGACACTCAGGGTTTTCGAATATCTGCATGAGATGAGCACGAGGGCCACGGATTGCGCTAGAGAAACGAGAGGTGTGATCAAGAGGAGATTTTTAAAATGGGTACAGCTCCTGATATGTGCAGTAAAGTTATTAATACAGGATGTATTATATGTACAGTCCAAAGTCTGTTGCATCACCTTGTGGTAGTTACCGCAAAAAAAAAAACATGGTTATTGTCAACATAAAATATTTTGCTGAGAAAATCTCTTGGTTTAGAAAGTGCAGAATACAAATGATCAGTGGTTCATTACAAATTTAATCTCCTTCATGAACTCTTGAATTTGTATATGCGATATGTTTCAAATGTGAGAACAGTCAAATGTTCAAATGTTTTTTGTGCCTTCAGTGGTTTTCAAAAAAGGCTAAAATTCAGCCTGTCCGGGGTGTTTCCCTGCCTTCGACACATTATATCCTGAGATAGACTTCAGCACTCCCACTGATTCTATAGGACACATAGGTATAGAAGATGGATGGATGGATGTTTAGAATTAAATGAATAGTATGAGAATGGAAATCAAAACTTTACGTACAGTATGAAGCACAGTTAGCCGTAATATTTTTGGCTGCATGCAACATGCATCATCAGATATTGTCTGGCATTGTTGTTGATATCTGATTTTTGATGTATTATGCACATGTTAATTCTTTCTGTCATCATCTTCTCCAAGAAACTGCTACTTCAGATTGGTGCTTTGTGGAATGAGTGGTTATATCTACTCTCAAGTTAAGAATGTATTCAAAGGATTAGTTTCACAATCACTCTGTTAGCATTCTAAAAAATGTCTGGTTGCCTTGAATGTTGTTATAAAGAGAATGCTGTGGTTACCAGTGTTGAGGTTAACACATTACAAGTAATGCGAGTTACGTAATCAGATTACTTTTTTCAAGTAACTAGTAAAGTAACGAGTTACTTTTTCAAATAAGTAACGCACGTTACTTTTTTTTTCAATTTATTGATTGACAGCTCTCCTGTCCCCATGTTGAGAAATCAGAAGATGTTACTGTAGTCCTAAAATAAATATGAATATGCATTAATTCATCTCACTCAAAAAAACAAAACAAAACACAGAATCAGTATTCCTCATAATGAATAAAAATAATGCAACTCAGAATATGACGCAAACCTGCAATAATTAAATGTTAAACAACACAAATATCCTTTATGTATTTAATCCCATTCTGTTAACGAATTTCTTTGCTTCTGACCTTCGATGATCCAGTTCAACCATACTAATAAGCAAAAATGACTCTAGACAAACATTTGTGTCTTTTTTTATTGCTGAAGTGTGTTGAAATTTCTTCTTCTGCATTCTACTGTACGGACGTAAATTTACGTTTTCCCTTCAGCCTGAGGTTTATTCATTTCACGTTTGGTGTGAAAAGCTTTTATATTTGCCAAAAATAGAACTTTTTTATTTTAAAAACAAACAAGCAAGCCCTGTCCAGATTTAAAAAGTAATGCAAAAGTAACGTAACGCATTACTTTCCATAAAAAGTAACTAAGTAACGTAATTAGTTACTTTTTTATGGAGTAACGCAATATTGTAATGCATTACTTTTAAAAGTAACTTTCCCCAACACTGGTGGTTATTGTAGCTAGATTAACAATAAACATCGTACACACCTGAGAGCAGAAAGGAAATAGGAAGCATATAGCTTTTGAACAAAGCATCAGCGCAGTTACTGTATGTGCAAAGGTGAGACCTTCTTTCCTGGGTGAAGAGAAAGTATAGTAAAACGTAGGTAGCTATAAGCAAAAGTTCAGTGACCTCTGATATAGTTCTGCTGCTTATAATTGAAAAGCTTTAATTCATAACTGCTGAATTCATCCAACTAGCAGCAACACAAACAAAAGTTAAAACTGGAAAATTGTTGGAAGAATCGATTATTGAATCTCTGCTTCTGGAGCCCCCCAACACAGCAACTTTTTTTCTGTCTTCCCTTAGATCATTAGTAATAGTAACTCCAAGACTTGAAATGGATATGTCAGAAAAAGAAGGCATTCAAAATGTGCTCCAGGAACAGGGTTGAAAAGCACTGATGTAAACAATAAACAATAAGATATTTGGATAGCAGTTCATAGAAACCGATGTTACTGCAGATATATGCAGTATGTATTTTGATAGCACATCTATAAATAGTTAAAAATGAAGAGAACCCAAGCTTTTATTACTGACTTATTTCAACATAAGATGGAAAAAAAAATCATATATATATATATATATATTATTTTTTTTGTTGCTTATGCGCTTTATTGAATAGCCTGGGGTCACAAAATTCATAAGGATGCACATGGTAATACACAAGTCAAAAATTGTGTATTGATAAAACAGCAGAAATAATAATTTGAAATAAATAAATACACCACACGAACAGTGCTTAAACAGCTGCAGTAGGTATAAAGAAATGGAGCTTTCCAAAATACTCTTTCAGTATACCATCTAAGAGCTTTGCAATCCTTTATTCGGAAAGCAGTTTACGCCAGTTCAACAGGTGACATTTTGTCAACTTTCTGCAACTTTTCTGCTGCACTATTTAAGTTTTTAAAGGGATCATATGATGTTGCTAAAAAGAACATTATTTTGTGTATTTGGTGTAATGAAATGTGTTTATGTGGTTTAAGGTTAAAAAAACACATTATTTTCCACATACTGTACATTATTGTTTCTCTTCTATGCCCCGCCTTTCTGAAACGCGTC
>NW_015628289.1:406594-416254 GCF_001515625.1 Sinocyclocheilus rhinocerous
ACATGGCGGCGGCAACAACAATACTACAGCGAGGATAAAAGTTACGCCTTCTTTCTTTGGGTGGACATTTGGGCGGCTTTATGCAAATCTTCCCAGATCGTGAGGTAGATATGTGGGGGCGTGTGAGAACGAGCTGTTTTAGGTAGGTGTGACTGACTCTTATCTTTTATAAAGAATATCTCTTTGGATTTGAGACTTTAGTCTTTGCAACTTTACAGATCTTCTTTATGCACCAAGAGCTTGTAACACTCCAAAGAGAAAGGAAAAATTGAAATCGCATCATATGACCCCTTTAAGGCCTGATACACTGACATGATCCATTTAATATACAATCTTGAAAATATTTGTTTGTAGAAGACTGGACTGTAATTCTCTTGCAGTAGTATATGTTGGTCATATCCACAAAGCTTTTACCACTCACATTATTTACAAGACTCATCATGCGCACATGCTAATCATTATTAACTCCCTTTTTCTTTCTCACACTCCCTACCTCTGCTCGTGCTTCTGTGTGTAAGGCAGTTAAAGGTTCATCTCTTTTGAGGCCAGGCTACGCTCCTGCTCTTCTCCAGGTAGAATGGCCGTACAAAAAACAGATGACCATGGTTTTAAGGAGGTTGTAAGGCTCTCCTTGAACCATACATCACGCTAGAAAGACACGTTACCCATCTGTGTTTTCTGAAGCCTTTAATTAACACATCCCAAAAAAAGAAAAGAGGAGCAAAAAATTCAATGTCCTCTCCACAGATGGGCAGCCAAATTTCAAGATAATTATTCTGGAAATATACTCTTTATACTCTACCTTTGAGGGCAATTAGCATTTATTGTGAGGAGGGGAAACTTTCCTCAAAAGCGGTCAAGATGACAATTTAGAATGAAAGATGGAAATCCATTTAGAAAGGGAATAAGACATGCGTCCCCATTCTGTAATACTGAAAAGGTGCTTTTATAAGATGATACCTATTGAAAAATAAAACGCCAGAGGGACAAAGAGAACTCAAGTAACTTAATTGGTCATCTCTTTTTTGTTGTTGTGTATAAACACGAGTACTCACTTATGTCCCAACCACATTTGGTGCTCAATAAGGCAAAACACTCTTAAGCTTCGATTTGTATGACAGATAATGGTTATAAAAACCTTAATAGGGCATTTCCCCCCCACATCTCTACAATGTAAGTATGTCTGTATGGAAAATCCAATCAATCTATGCTGGTTACCAAATGTAAAAAGCTTAGTTGTAATAAATGCAATCTCTGGTGACTGCTTATCAGAATAAGAGTTTTTAAAAAGATTACTAACTTCCTGTTAGTGTTCTATTCAAAGCTTTATCAAAGTTTATCTGACCACTTGAGGTGATTTAAAACAAATGATCAAGGATTTAAACACATTTTTCACCTTTCAAATTCCAAAACAGCATACAGTTTTTTTTAAATTATTATTTAAAAAAGCAAACCTAGAATGGAATGATTAGGGCCTCTAATCAGGCATTTGCAATGTTTGATTTAATATTGTCTGACAGGTTTTTAGCCAAACAGGAGTGTCATGATGGGCACTTGCAAGTTTGAAATTTGCAAATAACATTAATGACAATGAAAGTAGTGCTAGTCATTGCACAAGCATTTCTCAAAACAATAAGGAACATTATAATAAATAAAAGGGAATGACTGTAGCTCGTGGGCTGCTGGAGATCAACTGAACAATTTCTTAACTTTGCTGTGTGGAGTATATGCTGCCACCCTAAGGCCTCTTTCCTGTGCACAATAAATGGGAAGCTAGTACAAAACTATACTGCTGGGAAGCTGAAAAATGGAAAACATTGGAGTGATGCTACCAGTACTCTGCAGGAGCGGCCGTACTGCTGCCATCTAGTGGCAAGAGCGCCACCATGCTCTAGGCCTGCTGTTCTGCAAAAGTATACCAGAAGTGCTGTATGCAGCACCATGTCTCACCATGAGGTAATTATTTCTTTTATCTACAGGTCACAGGCTGCCACATTCTCATTGGCCAGCACATAATGGGCCCTTATTTGAATAAATGGGGGTAACAGGGTGGGGCTGGTGACCCCCGTCAGTGCCATGAGCCTCTCCATATTGGCACACCTGCCGAGACAAGGTAACGTTTATCGGTGACACCTTCCATAGCAGGAAGAGAAAAGAGACCCAATGCTGCTGTCAAGGTCAGGCCTCCAGGTCCAGCCTGGGATCACCGCATCCCGAATCCATCCATTTGCTAAAGCCATGCTCTTCTGGTTGCCTGGCTACCAACTAATAAAGGTGGCGAAGCGTGGCATCATGGAAAACCAAGGTAAGATGTTGACTTTGAGATAAGTACCTCTTGAGATTAAACAGTACCATCACATCACATTCTAAATAGCATTTTCAGAGGTGAACTTTCAATAACCCATAAGCTGAAAGGGAGTAAAATCTCTGTGTTCTGCAACTCACACAATAACTGGCATTTGCATAGCAGTTAGGTTAGTTAAAAGCAAATACTTATTAATGTTTTAATTGTACCAAGTGAATGGGACAATATCATTATTCCTGTTTTGGGCTATTTTTCTAGTGTTTGAGAGTGTGTGCGTGTGTGCTTGAGGCTGGAGCACTCGGATGCCTCTTTATTAAAGTAAACAAAAAGATAATTATGTGTTCTTCTAAACGGTATGGTGTGATGGGTGCTCACAAAATCACGGTGGAAATGGTAACGGGAGAGGAAATGGCTCTTATAGTGTACATTGTGTCTATTCCTCTCTCTTTCAGTGGTGTAAAGGTCAAGGGTGAGGAAAATGTTTTGATGGCACTTATTATAACCAATCGCATCTGCCACAAAAGTGACTCAGAGTGAGCGAGCGCCTCGAAGTGACTCTGTTTGGGCCAGAGTGAACTTTCTCAACCCACACAGGGTCTGTGCGTTTCGCCCACAACTAAGACAGAGTGAATCTTCAGAGTGAGTAAACAGAACGTCCAAAGGCAAAAATAAATAAATAAATTATTGGGAAAAAAATAAGCATTTTGGAATATTTTAACAGTAGGCACAGCCATTTGTATATCTCTGACTCAGAAAGAGATATACTCAAATATACTAAGAGATTTGACACTTTTTTTTTTATTCTCTTACGTAATTTTTAAACTTGCATAATCAAAAAATTTATGTAAACTAAAAAAACAAAAGAGAGAGTACACATCTTCCATTAAGCAATGAGAGTGTCTATGCAGATGTAAAATGTGTGTAAGTTATAGACTACACTTTAAGAAAAGTCTGTAAAAACAGGGCCCAATGTTTTGTGTTAATATGAAAGAAATTTCAATATATATATATTTTTTTTCACAGGTGTTTTACCCATATTTCGAATTACACACTGTGTTGTATTTTGGAATTAAAGGAAATGTCATAAACTCAACGGATAATGTTCAGGCAGAAAGTTGCCAGTACCTTTTCAGATTTTCTACAGATGTTTTTACAGTGTATATTGGAATGAATGAATGAATGAATACAAATGGCAAGTTAAAAAATATGGTCACACTTTATGTTAAGTTCCAATTCTCACTATTAACTAAATATTCACTACAAATTTTTACAAATTTGCTGCTTATTAATAGTTGGTAAGGTAGCTGTTAAGTTTAGGTATGGGGTAGATATTAAGGGATCTAAAATATGGTCATGCAGAATTAGGCATTAATATGTGCATTAGAAGTACTAATAAACAGCCAATATGCTATAGTAATATGCATGCTAATAAAACAATGTTTTGGTCAATCGTCCTTCCTCATGCTTCCAAAACATGCAAAAGTATCAGCAAAATTAAAAAACAAGAGTATTTACAGCTGATAATAATGACAAAGACCACACCTTCAATTATGCAGCCAATATAGAATTCAAAATGAGAAAAAGAAGTTCAAATACCAGTTACAAATGATCCAAAAAAAAAAAAATTCATGATAGATCCCCAAATTCTACAGGTTAAACAAAAACATAAGTATACCATATATACCATTATGTCTAAGTGGTAAATCAATTTAAAAAAAGTGTAGTATAGTGTAGCTATATGTAAAAATGGAATGTTCAAAATTCATAAGGGACTCAGTCGGCACAATAGAATATTTGCTACCAAGTCCACCTCTCCCACGGTAAGCATTCCTTTTCCTGGCTCAGTCCCAGTGGTGTAGTGGTTCCTGGAAAAGTGGGGATATTCTTAATTTATGCCCCCAATTTTTTTTTTTTATACATACATTTTTCAAAGCAGCCCAGCAAAGGATAAGCGCCCTGTGTTGTAAACAGTGACATGTAAAACTAGTCTTGCATATTTAGTTCACCCGAAAATGGGCCAGTAGTATTTGCACTGCCACTTAACTTCTGCTGCTTGACTTCACGGAGTAAGGATTGTTATGACATTAATATTAACCACAGAAGAGGTGTGGATTTTGCAATAAATAATAATAAAAAAATTTTTTAAATAGATTGCAGCAATTAACATTTTGTCAGAACCTAGTAAATTACATGCTATTTTGTTTAGTTGTCTGTTCAGAATTGTGGGAGAATCATGATCTCTATGTGAAAAAAAAGTGATTTTCAATTTATCCAGCATTGTGTAGCTCTACTCCTATGTGTAACTGACTGTTTCTCACATGATATACAGTGATGGGCAAATGGTAAATTTGAGCCCTGACACCGGGATGTAGCATAATTTTAGAAGTGAGGGGGACAGAAATGTCAAATACATGTTTTTGTCTAATTGACAGTTTTTATTATTATTATTATTATTGTCTTGTCTCTTACTTTTAATTGGCTGAGAAATCAAACACACTATTGGAAAATAACCAATAATTTGTACTCTATAATATTTTTCGTATATTTTCCTAATGACAATTTTATGATTTGTTTATATACTACAAACATCTTTTCCATTTTTATCACAGAATAAGGCAGGAGATATATTTTATAGTTACCATAGCCAATTGTAATGCATGCCATATCAGTTAGCACTGAATTATTCAGATGCTTTTTTTTTTTTTTTTACTTTGAGATGACTTGAAAAACCCACATAAACCATATATTGTCACAATTGTCTTCACGTTTCATCAGTCAAAATGTTTCTTTTTATTCAGCCTAGCTACAGCAGAGATTGGTTTGGCTACAGGGATAGCTGGATGCCTTTATCCATATTAGGGATTTCCTGCACGTCATAATTTATTCATTCTTAAAAAAAAATAAAAAAAACACTTAATGTTTACAACTCGGTCCTGATGGCATCTGTCACGGTGCGTGCGGGGAGATGAAGCGAGGACTCAAGTGCAGGATGAATGGTTCTTTATTTTAATAATAAAATGAAACAAAAACAAACTCAAACCACCCCTAGACAGGAGAGAGCACATGGCAACAAACAAACACAACACAAGTCATGTGCTCACAGAACACAGTCATCTGGTGGCCATCCTGGGCACACCCGCTGAAGACTGTGACAGGCATCACTATCTTTACTGGGTGTCTTTAGGGAATATTTGCATTTATTCACATGCGATTAGATTAGCTACTCATGTGCTGGACTGTCATGATTTGGCTAATGCAGGACACTACTGAATGTTGCGCATCAGAGGGGATTTAGAAGTGGGTATACACAAAGTTGACTGATAAAGAAGTGGGCATATGCCATATAACTGCATATACCCTGCACTACACCACTGCCCGGACCCCTGTAAAAAGGATGTCATTGGTAGGGTGCACTGACAGCCTGAGGCGATGCAATTAAGAGGATGAAAACACCCGGAGCAAAGGCTGTGTACATAGAGAGAGACTTAGGACAATGGGCAGGGCAAGCCCTATTCAGGCCCACATTTCTCAAGCACTGGCCTGGGGTCTTCCCCAAGCACCAAGAAGGGCTTTTGAGAGGGGTTCTTGGGTGAAAGGAGGATGGTTTATGTTGGAATGGTAATGTGTGACCAGGGAGGTGGACAGAGGGTGTTGCTAGGATGTTGCAAAGTGGCTCTGAAGGGCCCAACTCTTGTTGTTTGTGCAAATCGATGTGTCAGGCAATTAGGCCGAATGACATTTCAAAAGATGGCCGATGGGGGCATGAGGCAGAGACTTGCTCTTATTATGGACACATTAACCAAAGGCACAACTTTGTATGGATTGCAAAATGCTAATTGCGAGCTATTTGTATAAGCTGAAGGACACATTGCAAATTGTGCACAGTGTGAATAATTACTTTTCACTCACACAAGACAACATTCTCCACATTTGATCGACTAAATTGAATAGTTCATCGAGAATAAATGAGTTAACAAGTATCTCCACATCTCCAGGGTTTGGTCCACCAATGACAAAACATGCTCATGTTTTCAACTATAGACAGTTAATATATATATATATATATATATATATAACATTGAAAACATCTAATACAACCATCAACCTGTGTGAATCACTGAGCAAAGAGTCAGTTTAGGATCATTTGTCATTGATGACACTGCACGTCCCAAATCGCTGGTTTAAACTCACAATGCTGTCTGTTTCATCTGACACCCAGGTGTCACGTTCTACATTAGCATTTTTTCATTAACAAGACACTCTTATCATTCAAATTGTAGATTATCACTTGTCCTATAGCAACACAGGTTGCCCTTGACAACAACGAGGAGGTGGTGTTAAAGAGTTGTCTGGCAGATGAAGGGTACAGTGGTTTAACCAGCTCTGAACACACTGCAATCACCATTTAGTTTATTATACAGGTTAACTAAGAAACAATATTGCACACACTGATGCTGAACATTACACTTTTAAAAATAAAGGTACGTTATTGGTTCCATGAAGAACCTTTAACATCCATCGAACCTTTCCATTTCGCAAAAGGTTCTTTATAGTGATTAATAAAATATTCTTCACACTAAGAAAAAAATGGTTAATTTAAGGACTGTTCACTGAAAGGTTCTTTGGGGAACCAAAAGGGTTTTTCTAAGGTATTGCTGTGAAAAAAAAAGAAAAAGAAATGCTACATGCTACACTCTTAAAAATAAAGGTTCTATATCGACATCAATGGTTCCATGAAGAAACTTTAACATCCATCGCGCATTTCCATTGCGCAAAAGGTTCTTTATAGTGGAAAAAAAGGTTCTTCAGATTTTTAAAATGTTCCTCACGCTAAGAAAAAAACAGTTCTTTTAAGAATTGTCCATTGAAAGATTCTTTGGGGAAACCAAAATGGCTCTTCTATGGTTATTTGCTGTGAAAAACTCCATTCTGGAATCTTGATTTTTAAGAGTGTAATGGCTTTCTTCTCTGGACAGTAAGTAACCTAAAGGAGGACCTCCTCTTTTAGGTGCAGTGGGATTTATAATAAAGAAAGAGTGGAAGATAAATTCCCTCCTTAAGTCATATAAACATTTATGTACTCTAATAGTAGGCGTAATGTAATAATAATATACAGATATATAATTACCTATTGCAACAATAAAACACTTCAGAAAGTACCAGATCTGACTAAATGCAAAGATTAACTTCATGCTAATGAACAAAGGCTTTCAGAAATCATTTTGTGCACTAACAGCAATGCGCAGTATAATATACAGTGTGTGTCAGAATATCTTCATGGTTAGCTTCATAGTAAATAACAAGCTTGTGGGTTAAAGTGTTATGGTGGAATTGCATATTCATTGTGTTTGTGATATTATTCACGTTATTGCATTGGGTACAGTCAACTGGCAAATGTTCTAGTTTTGGTGAAATTTCTAAATGTATGTAACATAATCCCTAATGTTTTTATAAATAAATAGATAATCTGAAATTCTGTGCTTCATCCAGCTGTAACTAACATAAGAGGATTTAAATGAAATTCACCAGTAGGTACACACGAATACAAGACAGAAATGTGATAAAACAAATGATGCACCCTCAATACGATGCTGTTCCATTGGAAGTTTTTTTTTTTTCATGTGTCACGTATATTGGAGTGAACTGGTAATGTGTGTCACAGTGGGCTCATTCACTCAGCGGCAGTTTGTGACAATCAGTCCAGAGAAGATAAGAAGTTGATGGATGGTCTGTTGGAAATCACCATCTCATTAAGTCACATGAACTAAGACAATGAGTGTACATGAGGTAACAGCCTTCTCTTTAAGTGAGAAGAAAACAAAACCTTGCTTTCCAAAATATATTTATATATTTTTAACTTGTGTGCTTTTATTAGCCAGGAATTATCACTTCAAAATGAATGGCACATTATTAAGTCTTCTAGTGGCTCTTAGGGTGTTTTATCAGGGGTTTGTATCAGCGTGCAATTCATCTAAAGCCATTCTTCACTCTGAATATGTTTTATATGAGGCCCCATTTATCATCGCCTGTCAGCTCTTAAACGTAGCTTTATTCGGTGTAGAGTTATAAATTGGAATCATTAAACAGTTTTTCATTTAATCTGATGCAATAACTGCCTCTCTTTTATTGGCCTGTGAAAAGAAAATAGTAAATAAAATTGTCTGTCAAGATGAGCTGAGATAGTGGCGAGTTCCTCGCTCTCCCGGGCATTTGCTGTTGGAATGAAATTAAGCTGAGCAACGATCGGTGTCATGGGGGTTTGGAAAGAACTAGGCTGAAATCAGAACATGCAACTGGGAGAAGCACCATGACACTCCACTGAACTCCATAACAAATTCAAAAATTGGAATCTTTGTTTTTTCCTCTAGAGTCAGTCCAAAGGGCTCTCTGTAGTTTGACGTGTGAATGCGGTGCACACTGATACACAGCAACTATGAACCATATAATGCCTGATCTCTGTGAACTCAATCAGATTTTAAATAGCGAACCTGCTTGTATTAACCAGACCTACATCAGGTAAATATAAAGAAATTTGGTTGGATCCATTTTGAACATTATAAAAGCACCATGGAGAGTTTCACTGTAACTCTTCAGTGAGAGAGTTACATTTCAACACTTTTGAAATGTTTTTTTTTAGCTTTAATGTTGAGCAATAACATGGATGAATAAAGATAAATAAATTAAAATCTAAATTTCTAAATTAGAATATTAGAATATAGAATATTTAAAAGTCACATTTTGAACAATACAGTACAGAAATGCAATCAATGTTTGTTTAGATTAGTATTCATGTTTGATGGGAGTTAGGTTGGAAAATCAGCTTATACTTTTTCAGAAGATAAAACTGCATATATTTTTGAATGGTGTATGAAAACAAACCAGACTGAGTGAAATGTCAAGGTGAAGGAAAAAACAAAACAAAACATGTATAGGTCATTTAGATTTTAGAGTGGCATCCTTTAAAGCTAAACTCTTCTTTTAAAGGTTACAGGACGGCAAACATTTCTGAAAAAAATGAACGGATGCCTGCGGGGATGTAGGGATGTAAAAGAACAGAATAAATGGATGTGGAAGAAATGCAATGTACACTGTGGAAAATAAGTGCCAACACTGTTCTAAAGCCTCAAGTTATCATATGGAGCAACCTGCATAAATCAGAAAAATCAAGTGTAGCGTTAGTTCTGGCAGGTCACGTTAGTCAAGCTCACATCAGCTGACTCTCAGCTGATCCCCATCTACCTATGGGAATACGACACCTATCTAAGCATTCATATATAAGGTTCCTCAGTATTATCAGCAGTTTTCGCATTGCTCAATAGCTAATTACCCTCCTCCATCCCCAACTCCTCCTCTGT
>NW_015628289.1:416286-417982 GCF_001515625.1 Sinocyclocheilus rhinocerous
ATATCTGCAATACATTTATGTTGGTTCTGTTCTGTTTACCCTGGGGCTAGGCTGCATGGATGCGCAGGGAGTTCTTGCCCAGAACAGAACCATACCGCTAATCCAAACTGTATGCTAATTGTCAATCATATTTGACGATAGTGGTCCTGACAGAAATAAGGTCAGAAAAAAAGGCAATTTTATTACATTTTTTTCTTGATTATCTTGAATTATTTGGGGAACAAACTGGACTTCAGTTAAAAACGTAATGAGGATTTACGCATTACATATTTTAGAGTTTTCTTTCCTTGCAAGTCAAAATGTCACCATATTTGGAGAAGACTGCCACCCTCTGGCCTTATGTTTTATTTCACATTTAATTCATTCATGTTATTTTATTCTTTAATTCACTAATCAAAGCCAAGTATTTGTCATTAGCAGAGCGATCTGTACAGCTGAGAAAGTCTTTAGTAAATGTTTTTCTGTCATCTTTATTCTGTGCATCACATGCAGCTTCTTTCACGGTGCTGTAATGAGGACAAGATGCAAGTTTAGCCTAGAAGCATATGAAAACCCTTGGCCTTGTAAACACTCAATGAGAGAAAGCGTGTTTCTTTGGTCAGCGCAGCAGCAACTTGAAAGTGAAGAACTCAATTACAGGTGTAGAGCAGCATGTGAGGGTCACCCCGGTTTATTTCTGGTTCACTCTCAAAGTGCTAGAGAATTCCACTCTCTATCCTTTACTGCTGTACAGCTGAGAAAGTCTTTAGTAAATGTTTTTCTGTCCTCTTTATTCTGCGCATCACATGCAGCTTATTTCATGGCGCTGTAATGAGGACAGATGCAAGTTTAGTCTAGAAGCATATGAAAACCCTTGGCCTTGTAAACACTCAATGAGAGAAAGCGTGTTTCTTTGGTCAGCGCAGCAGCAACTTGAAAGTGAAGAACTCAATTACAGGTGTAGAGCAGCATGTGAGGGTCACCCCGGTTTATTTCGGGCTCACTCTCAAAGTGCTAGAGAATTCCACTCTCTATCCTTTACTGCCATCTGCTGGTCGCTCAAATGAAGACTTCAACATCTCTCGTCAATAAAACCTGCAACACTAGTGCTAAATGGTGACATCCAAAGTTGTATATATATATATATATATATATATACACAGTTTTTACAGTGTGCAGTAAACAATAAAAGTGCAACACAGTTAAACCCAGGGCTGAAATACTACTATTATTTATTAATCAGTATTTTTGTGAGATTGCATTCATACATATAGGCTAGGCCAGTGGTCCCAACCCTGGTCCTGGAGGCACCCCAACACTGCATGTTTTGCATGTTTACTTGTCTCCTTAATCAAACACACCTGATTCAGATTATCAGCTCATTAGTAGAGACTCCAAGACCTGAAATTGGTGTGTCATAGAAAGGAGATATGCAAAATGTGCAGTGTTGGGGTGCCTCCAGGACCAGGGTTGGGAACCACTGGGCTAGGCAATAATGTGCTGCTCTTATAATAAAACATTTATTTATAATGCACTTTTATAGTACCCAAAGCATTACAAACAATGTTTTTATTCATTCATAAAAGCAGTGTGGTGAATGTATTAGTTTGTTTTGCATATTAAAAGTCTATCTTTAAGTAGGATTGAAACAACTCATTTTTGAAAATTTGCGAATTTTGCGAATTTGCGGTCTGCAAATTGTCAAACCCCCCCCCCC
>NW_015628289.1:418291-427832 GCF_001515625.1 Sinocyclocheilus rhinocerous
AAAAAGAAAATAAATAAATAATACATTAATAAATAAACAAACAAAGTGTGCACTTTCCAAGCCAATTAATGAAATATGCCTTTAAAGATCCTCAGTCATCCATCTCGTGAGAACTTTTTTTTTTTTTTTTAAGAGAGCTATTCTTCAAAAGTAAATTCTACTACTTTACAAATGACCAGCATTCATGCAAAAGTACAGGTTAAATGTCTTGTTGCTGTGGTGAGAGATGTCTGACATTGATTGCTCAGTTCTACTGAAGTCCAAACTTGTCCCAAACATTCCACTATTATTGTGTTGCTCTTTATTATTTATTCACCCGTACAGGTTCATGTTTCCACCAGCGGGTTTAAGGTGTTTATGGGTAAACAACTGAGACTGAGAACTGTTGTACATCGACAAGGGTTTATGACCCAATCCTGCCCGCTTCCTACTTCCTAGTCTCTGCTTGGAAAGCTTCAGCAATGAGCTAAAGCTATTAACTCTCACATAAAAAAAAGGAACTAATTGTTCCTTTTAAAAGTTATTAGTTAAACAATTTCCACCTATTTCAGCTTAAAAACTTAAGTTCAGTTGTTGCCTCAAATTGTTACTATAATCAAATTGGCCATACAAGTCAGTTTAACTTAAATTACATTAAACTGAAAAAAACTGAAAATCCTGAAATCCTTATTCTCTTCTTTGGTGATTTTTTGGCTACATCATATTACAGTGTGCAATATAACAAAAAAAAAAAAACACAATTTGTCATCATTAAATACATGTTTACATGATTTTGAAAATAAAATAACATGCAAAATCTAAATGTATAAAAATAAAGACAAACAATAAAATGAAGTTATCACTGTAAAAGAACAATATGATCAATAAATCATTGTAACATGTTTTTCCATTACTTTAACTCGTCAAAATAATTTAACCAATTTCTAACCAACCAATTTTAATTTAAGTTAAACTGATTTGTATGGCCAATTTGATTATACTTAACAATTTAAGGCAGCAACTGAACTTAAGATTTTAAGCTGAAGTAGATGGAATTTTTTTGTACAGTGAATGACGTTTTGTGAATGTTGTGGCATAGTTCACCTAATGCTGTGTCTCCTTTATTGCCTGATTGCTATCATGTCATCACTCATACCATCTTATCTAGATTCTCACTTGAGAACTTGATATGACTGCAGAAAGGGGAACAGTTTTTTCCCAACCAATGTGGAAATATTGAGCCCTTATATGCTTCTCAACCTCTTTCTATCTTCCATCCCTTTTCTTAGAGTCAGCCCTTAGCCACTAATATTGCTTGACCAAAATTTGCACAGTATACAATACACACATAAAGAAGTTGCAGTTGGAGACTTTGTGCTGCTTGGGTTGTCAAAATAATTTATTTCTTTTATATTCAACGAAAGGTACAAAGAAACTCACACACACACACACACACACACACAAATACAGTACATCATAAATATTTTACATTTGGTACACAATATGCATTAGTAACATAACATACAGTATCTTCAGTTAAAAATCAGGATTTAAAAAAAAAAAAAACCTCTCAGGTTGGTTTAGTTAATTCACATGCAAATTTCAGCCAGTGCCTCTGTAAATAAGCAACTTAAAGGCGGGACTTCCTTTCATACAGCTGCCATATTAAGCCTTGCCATTTAAGCATTGCAGATTTTTTTCTTCCTCCTTTACTGTCTCTGGCTAAGCAAAGGCCAAAACTTTGGTCAGTATGCAGGAGTATTTCTCCCAGACATGAAAATAGTGTAAACATACTATCAAATGAGATTTTTTATGTATATTTTGTTGATACTTAAATCTTATTTTAACTTAAAGGGGATGTGTGTAATTATCTGGATATTAAAATACTTCCGCTTATCCCAGTGTTATGTGAAGAAACAAGTATAAGCACTTTACAGTAGGCCATTCATTTAGTAGGTTGATTTATCTAAAAGTGTAAACACTGTGTAAGGCTCTGTGAAACTTTTAGCATTGCTCTATTTGTTTGAGAGGCCTGACATACTCAACTGGCTCAATCAATCATGAGGTTTGGGGTGGGACTACCTTTTTGACTCACCAGTGGTGAAAAAGTATTTAGAAGAAAGCATCTGTTTGTAAATAGTAATTTTCGTTCACACTGTGTGCTTGCCCAGTGGCTCCAAAAATACACACTTCACCTTTAAGTTGCTCTCCTAGCATTGTCTGGTGCGGGTGTAAGTTCATAAAGACAAGCGGTTTCATCCAAGTCTTCTAAAGAATCACGACTGCATTATATTTTTTGGGTGAACTGTCCCTTTAAATAACAGAGACATCCAAAATATGCAATGTGGGGGGTCTCTAGGAACATGGTTGAGAAAAGGGAAACGTTTGTTTCAATAGTTTCAAATCAGTTTTATCAGTAAGTAAATTCAAAGTCATCTGACAGTACAAGTTATTTGACATTTCACAGTAACGTCTTAAAAGTCTTAAAAAGTTAATGCCAAAGTAAAATAAAATATTTTTATATTATGATAGGTAATATATATGTGACCTGAATCTATAAACATTACAGTATACACTGTAAAAAATTTTTACAGTGTATCATAATTTAATAGTAATTAAGAAATTTCTATACACTGTATAGCTTAGATTTTGGTGGAGAAAAACACTCGTTTTAATAATTTATTCCTTTATAATATTATTCTTTTTAGTAATAATGGACTTCCTGAGCATGACATTAACATTAGAATTTAAATTGTAGTGTAGAATAGTCTCCAAAAGCTACAACACACTGATGATGATGTATTAACATTATGAAGACTGAAGCTGGCCTGTTGCCCATTTGCTCCACTGAATGGCTTGCATTCTTAAGTTATTCATTGTCATTTACTTGCATGTTTGCAAGCTTCTTATGGTGAATTTTTAGCCTTGTATATACTGTACAAAACATATCCAGATTCAGGTTAACAACCTTTGGATTTCAGCTTTTAAATTGTAACGATGATTGATAGTGAATCACACAAGTCTCATTTAATAATTAGCATAATACCAGGCATAGAATACACACAGCTCTTCTGAGTAACTGGAGGCTGCTGTTAAGTCACTCATGATGATAGAATAGGCCTTAACCTGATACCCAGATTACCAGCTGTGTGCTGTCATCTTCCATCAAGGCTCACCTTACATCTCTCCTTAAGGAGAAAGGATGATGTATGGGTCTATTTGAGCTTTTGGAGATTACCAGAGTTTAAATTATAATATCCTTTATCACTAAAAGAAAACTATGGTAGAGTGGGAGGAGTAGACACTGGCCCAGTCTTGAGTCATCCATGTGACTTAATTTTATGTAACTCAGTGTTTTTACTGCAGAACAAAATCTCTCAATGTGTGTGCAAATGCGTGCATATATGAGAGGGGGGGTACTTTTTACCGAAAGATCGGGTTCACACTGACAAGCCCAGGCTGGTTTCTGGCTCTTTCTGTCTTCACTCAAAAGAAACATGTTTTGCTACCTGCAGTTTCCCCCCCCATTTCGCCCTCTGAAGTATAGTTCCATGTCATCTGCCTTGCAAATAGTGGAAATCCCCTTGTGAAGATGAATTTGTATCATTTATTTGTTCAACAAGATCTTTGAATTAGGAATTCACTAGTGAATATCAAAAGTAAACATGTTGAAAAGCAGCAGTTTCGCCATATATGGAATGTCTTGTCATTTACATCCTCTTAAACTGCCAGTTGCTGTTTTACTTCCCAAAGCATAAAAGAACTGTGAAAAAAAAAGAAGAGAAGTTGTTAGTAAATACTGTCATAAAAAAAAAATCCAGAAAATCAATTTACAGACAAGCAAGTGATTTTATTCATTTCTATTATAATTAATACTACACACACACATACACACAAACACACACACACCAGTAAACAGCTTCTGCAGTCAACCATTGAGATACAGTTAAAATTGTACTTATTTTTAGATGTAAGTACATAGTAGTTAAGGCCACTTAATATAAAGTGGGACCTAACCCACTTTCATTCAAACATGATTTGTATTTAAAACATTTTTTTTTAGCTTTGCCTTAAAATAGAGGCTGCACAAATGTATATTGTTATGGGCAAATTAGGTATATGATTTTTCCAAAAATTGAGATTACATTTAATCAGCATTTTCCTCCGCAAGAGTGAAGTTTGATGAATCCATGTGTGACTGCACAAACAAGCTGCGGTTATGTGAACATGGGGTTTAACGTATGCAGCTTTCAACAAATCGTCCAAATGACAGACGACTAGCGGCACAGGTTTGTGGGTATTTCAGGAAGTCAGTAGCCCTTTTATGTGAAACATGGAAGTAAGACCCATGCTGAAGACCCAAAACAAACCCATGGCTTGGGCCGGCTGGCACCCACACAAGGGCAGAAATAAGGGATGGTATTTTATATATGTCTGGCAGAAGCCTGAGAATGGTGAGTGGGGAAATTCTGAATGCACAATGTGTCAAAATCAGGCCAATTTTTAGCTCCTTATACCCAAGAAATGTGTAATAGCTAGTTATTTAGGCAAAGCCAATCATTCTAATATTTAATGGCAATTGGCAAAATTTGAGCAAAATCTTCAATTAAGCTTTAAGCGATAATTTTTCTTTCTTTTTTGATGTGTATTGACATATTCTTCGAGATATTGGGATTTTTATAACAACTATTTAGAACCTAAAAACAATTTGGTGCCATTTGCCAAGCCATGGACATTTACTGTAATACCAAGGCGATTTGAACTCAACACAGTAGGTTGTTTATAGGATAGGAACTGAAAGACAACTGATGACTGGTCTAGAATTTTCCACCACTGAGCTACTACATTAATTCTTTCTCATACACAGAGAATGGGGGGTGGGGAGGGAGATCTGAGCTTGTTCAAGTGTGACATCAATACTCACTTTTTCTTTAAAATTCCAATGTCACAACTATGTTATTATACTGGTCACACTGACAGATATCCAGTGTGGCCTTCAGATGAAGACACAAGGTTCTCATAAGCTCATTAATCTTGAAAGGAAAAACTGTCAAAACCATACACTGCCCCTATGCCTGACATAAAAAAGGCGTATTTGTGGCCTTGATTTTGGTTTGGTGGAAAAAGATATCACATAGCCTGTCTATACAATAGATCTTGAGCTTTTTACATTGTTACATAATGGACACAAAACAACACATCTTCTGGATAAAGCTTTACTGAGCAGAAATTGATAACAATCCCCTGAACTAAGTTATTAAGTCAGAGAATAACTGGGTTAGGGCCCATTCTCACCAAGTTTGATAACTATAACGACAATGATGACTATAAAGTTTGAATAATTCCACATCACAACTATAAGGACAGAGAAGCACGGTAGCCTAGGAATCACTATTGGAATGAGTTTTTTTATTTCTCCAGCTGATGAACAATAAAACCACTGACAGACATTCAGAATCCACCAGAGCTTGATCATTTAAAAAAGGTGTGTGTGTGTGTGTGTTGCTGTTGTCCCAAATTTAAGTAGGTTTAAGTAACACATTCACAATATGAATGTGAAGCTTGTATTTTTTATTTTTTGTTAAATTATTCAATTAAAATGCTTGTAACCTGAGCAGTGAAACTTTTAAATCATTGTTACGTACTTAGAGGAACAGCTTTACTGATGCAATTCCTGTTTACTCTGCAAACAACAGTTATGTCACATTCATTCGCATTGTATCCTTGCATGGATAATATGCGAAAGAAACTTGGGGTGCGTTTCCTGTATAACTAGGGTATTCGCTTGCTGTAACTCGCCGCAGTGCATGCTGGTTACAAATTTGTCTGATTGAGATGGCGCAGACGCCAGGCCATTAGCTATGTTTACATGTATCATAATAATCCATTGGTAATTGGACTGATGACTTAATCTGATAGAAAAGCATTCTTGTAAACACCGCAGTCGATCCCATTGAGCTTGAGCCAAATGAAATTGTGATCAGATTGAAAGGTGTAGACCTGAAATTATCTGATCAATAGGAAAAAAAAAATAGTACTAAGTATTGTAAATGCTTGAATATCTTCTTAATCGGATTCCAAAATACCTTGCCTGCATGCACGGTGCCATGTAGGTTTACCAAAGCCTTATAATAATATACTTTTTAAAAAATACTTCTGCTTATGTGTATATGCTATTTATGTCTTACAAACTGGTCAGTGGAGGAGATGTTTGCAAAAAGCATCGGAAACCAGTCGACCTGTGGTGAGACGTTTCTTGTCAAATTCCATTTTTAATCTGTTAGTATCAAGAGAATAAAAGTAAATAAGCTCAAATAATCTCTTGAACTGATTAATTACCAAAAGTGTTGTGTCATTTACGATGGTTATGCATTGTTGAACAAAGGTGTTTCAAACAAGGGATGTGCAACAAAGTTACTCCGGCTTCAGGCGTCTTTGGAGGTACGCAGGGAAGGAGACCAGAGGCCACTGTATGATTGGCTGAGGTGCCTCATGTGATCCAAGTTAGCCATTACACTTTTTCCAATAGTAAGTACTATATGCTGCATTCACGCCATGTCGTAATTACTGTAGTTGTGAGATGAGAAAACGTGACGTTCTGTTTGGAGCTGTTCACCCTTAGACTCTACGGCACTATCAATGCTTAAACATAGCGCCTAATGAATCTAAGGTGGTCAGGTGGTACAAGTTTTAGCTTTTAGAAAATTCCCAGTTCCCAAGTTGTAATTACGAGTTCTACGAGGACGTGAACGCTTTTTACAAGTTGGTATCTCGTAATCACGGTAATTAAAATATGGTGTGAATTATGGCTGGGTATCGATTCAGATGTTCCAATTCGATTCGATTTCGATTTTCAAGCTCTCAATTCGATTCGATTTCGATTTTCTATTCGATTTCGATTTTCTATTCGATATTCGATTCAATTTTTGATTTCAATTCTCGATTCGATTTGACTATATGAATGAATATAGATTTAATACAAATCCTACATTTATAAAAAATGAACAGTGAACATAAGATTTTTTTTGCCCAGCCCTAGTGTGAATGCACCTACAGACCCTGTCAGCATCCGAAAGCTGAAAAATGCTGTATTCTAAGGTAGGAAGGCAACAAGGCATGTCCGAATCCAATGTAAGCTTCACTTCCTGTCTCTTGAGATGCCTTCATCTGATCATTTTTTGAAGGCAACATAGATGTATCCTTCACTGCCTTTGATATCCCACAATCCTGTGCATTCATAGTTAAACTAAAAAAAATAAAGATGGTGTCTGAAAGTTGCGGTCGGTGGTCAGTTTGTGTGTAAATGTATGTTTTTGACCAATGTTTTCCACTTTTGATGTCAACATTTTCGATCATTTGTAGCGAAAAATTACTATTGCAGGAATTAAATGTTTGCTTAGTTATCACCAGATCTCTCAGTATTTTGCTGTAGATCATTAAACCGTTATGTCGCCTCAGAAGTCTGTCCGAAATCAGTTTCGTGAGGTACCTTTGTGCGCAAATGCTGTCTGCAAAGTCATTGCCTGATAGGGCAGCGAGGCAACAAGTCATCCTTCGCTGCCTTTGATATCCCACAATCCTGTGCGTTCCATTCCATGACAGTTGAGCTAAAAATACAATAAAGATGGCGTCTGAAAGTTGCGTTTGGTGGACAGTTTGTGTGTAAATGTTTCTGACCAGGGCTGCGTTTCCCGAAACCTACTTAACGCTACGTCGTTCTTAAGTTGTACCTTAACCTGTACCTTATCGTTAATACGTGTTTCCCGAAACATCCTTAGTTAAGTATACCTTCTGTAAGTCATACTTTCGTAAGGTTGGTCTGGACCAGTCTTAGCTATACCTTATCACTTTTGACAGTTCACTGTTCTTTACATCTCATTCTATACGAATATAATAGTTGTGCAAAATCAAAGATGCCGTCCGCGGATTCATATAGTGTATATGTGCACTAAAACTTTTGATTTTTTTTAATTAAAGCAAAACAAAAACAAACAAAACAAACAAAAAAAATATTAGCTATACCTTATCACTTTTGACAGTTCACTGTTCTATACATCTCATTCTATACAAATATAATAGTTGTGCAAAATCAAAGATGCCGTCCGCGGATCCATATAGTGTATATGTGCACTAAAACTTTTGATTTTTTTTAATTAAAGCAAAACAAAAACAAACAAAACAAACAAAAAAAATAAAAATCGCCGGCACGCCAGCAAATTCAGCAGCTTTTAGATCTTGTTGGTCCGATTTTGTCGAGACAAATTCAGCTGCCTTCTCTCTTTTTCTCCGCAATAGTAACTGTTGATTATATGTTTCTCTGTTGTGTTTTTATTGAGTAGGTCATCCAATAACAGAAATTAGTGATTTACACCAATATGTGATGCTGCTGCTGGGCAATCAACCCTGGGTGTGAAGTAAATGAAGACATATTATGATAATATAAATGATCCATTCCAAGGCCAGTGAAGGTATACTGCCAGTTAGTGATATAGACTACGTTTGGGCATGAGGTTGTGGGTTTGCGCACTCATTTCAAAATTATATAAAATAACCACAGGGTTGGATTTAGTTTGCAATTTTGATTATTTTATTAAGATCCTATGAGTCCTGATAAATGCAATTTCAACCATTTCTGAAGTGCTTCTTGTTGGAAAGCACTCTTACCACAATGTTTTTCTGTTGGACTTGTGTAGGCCCAAGGTATTATTATTATATATTTTTTTTTCTCTGTTCTGTTAAAAGCTGTTAAATTATTAAGCAGTGTCTGGTGTAGTTATTTATCCTTGTATTTTATGTGGTAACCACTGGGAGGTGCTCTGGGCATATATTTTTCTTTCTTGGTTTTCTTTCCCTGACCTGATGCATGTTGCAAAGCGAAAGTAAAAGTTTCACGCAAGTTCGTTGCGTTCTAACAGGAAAGAGTTCCGTGTCTTTATTTAAAATCAACACTTTTTCACATAACGCAGTGACGCAGCCCGTGCATAGAATGAATAATCGATTTTCGAGCCATTGATATCAACCAATTCAGCACCACCGCCATGGACAGCACCTGATAACATCGCACGTAAGAAGATATATCTTAAGCAACCTCCTAAGGCATAGGTCTTCAACCCTACTCCTGGGGACCCACTGTCCTGCAAAGTTTATTTCCAACCTGCTTCAGCACACCTGGCCTGTGACTTTACAAGTGATCCTGAAGACCTTGATTATTTGGTTTAGGTGTGTTTGATTAGGGTTGGAGGAACTGAACTCTGCAGGACAGTGGGTCCTCCGGAGCAGGGTTGAAGACCTATGTCCTAAGGTATAGTTCGGGGAACACGCCTAGAAATGGTACACCTTAAGTTAAGGCATACCTTTAGAGTCTTCGTAGTGCGCTAAGAGACCGCGTTATCGGAAACGCAGCCCAGCTTTTTCCACTTTTGATGTTACTTCTAGTGTGAAATCAGTATTAGAGTAGGCTAATTAAATTAATTAAATATTATCACCAAATCTCACTCTATTTTGTTGTAGATGTTTTTTTGGCATATTGATTACCATTATTACCATTTGTTTTACTACAAAT